>NC_092419.1:107775930-108053038 GCF_040894005.1 Engystomops pustulosus
TCTCCCCCTAGTGGCGGTGTATAATCTGTATGTAGTAATCTCCTCCTAGTGGTGGTGTATAATGTGTATGTAGTGAGCTCCCCCAGTGGTGGTGTATAATCTGTATGTAGTGAGCTCCTCCTAGTGGTGGTGTATAATCTGTATGTAGTGAGCTCCTCCTAGTGGTGGTGTATAATCTGTATGTAGTGAGCTCCCCCTAGTGGTGGTGTATAATCTGTATGTAGTGCTCTCCTCCTAGTGGTGGTGTATAATCTGTATGTAGTGCTCTCCTCCTAGTGGTGGTGTATAATCTGTATGTAGTGAGCTCCTCCTAGTGGTGGTGTATAATCTGTATGTAGTGAGCTCCTCCTAGAGGTGGTGTATAATCTGTATGTAGTGATCTCCCCCTAGTGGTGGTGTATAATCTGTATGTAGTGAGCTCCTCCTAGTGGTGGTGTATAATCTGTATGTAGTGAGCTCCTCCTAGTGGTGGTGTATAATCTGTATGTAGTGAGCTCCTCCTAGTGGTGGTGTATAATCTGTATGTAGTGAGCTCCTCCTAGTGGTGGTGTATAATCTGTATGTAGTGAGCTCCTCCTAGTGGTGGTGTATAATCTGTATGTAGTGAGCTCCCCCTAGTGGTGAGGTATAATCTGTATGTAGTGAGCTCCTCCTAGTGGTGGTGTATAATCTGTATGTAGTGAGCTCCTCCTAGTGGTGGTGTATAATCTGTATGTAGTGAGCTCCTCCTAGTGGTGGTGTATAATCTGTATGTAGTGATCTCCCCCTAGTGGTGGTGTATAATCTGTATGTAGTGATCTCCTCCTAGTGGTGGTGTATAATCTGTATGTAGTGAGCTCCTCCTAGTGATGGTGTATAATCTGTATGTAGTGAGCTCCTCCTAGTGGTGGTGTATAATCTGTATGTAGTGATCTCCTCCTAGTGGTGGTGTATAATGTGTATGTAGTGATCTCCCCCTAGTGGTGGTGTATAATCTGTATGCAGTGATCTCCCCCTAGTGGTGGTGTATAATCTGTATGTAGTGATCTCCCCCTAGTGGTGGTGTATAATGTGTATATAGTGATCTCCTCCTAGTGGTGGTGTATAATGTGTATGTAGTGATCTCCTCCTAGTGGTGGTGTATGATCTGTATGTAGTGATCTCCCCCTAGTGGTGGTGTATAATCTGTATGTAGTGATCTCCTCCTAGTGGTGGTGTATAATGTGTATGTAGTGATCTCCCCCTAGTGGTGGTGTATAATCTGTATGTAGTGATCTCCTCCTAGTGGTGGTGTATAATCTGTATGTAGTGATCTCTCCTGTATTACTCTCTATACCCCGGGGGTTGGTCCTGTAGTGGTGGTCAGTACAAGTAGGGGGCGCTATGCTCCTGTATTACTCTCTATACCCCGGGGGTCAGTCCTGTAGTACAGGTCAATACAGGTAGGGGGCGCTGTGCTCCTGTATTACTCTCTATACCCCGGGGGTCAGTCCTGTAGTACAGGTCAGTACAGGTAGGGGGCGCTGTGCTCCTGTATTACTCTCTATACCCCGGGGGTCGGTCCTGTAGTACAGGTCAGTACAGGTAGGGGGCGCTGTGCTCCTGTATTACTCTCTATACCCCGGGGGTCGGTCCTGTAGTAGCGGTCAGTACAGGTAGGGGGCGCTGTGCTCCTGTATTACTCTCTATACCCCGGGGGTCGGGCCTGTTGTACAGGTCAGTACAGGTAGGGGGCGCTGTGCTCCTGTATTACTCTCTATACCCCGGAGGTCAGTCCTGTAGTACAGGTCAGTACAGGTAGGGGGCGCTGTGCTCCTGTATTACTCTCTATACCCCGGGGGTCGGTCCTGTAGTATAGGTTAGTACCGTTAGGGGGTGCTGTGCTCCTGTATTACTCTCTATACCCCGGGGGTCGGTCCTGTAGTAGTGGTCAGTACAGGTAGGGGGCGCTGTGCTCCTGTATTACTCTCTATACCCCGGGAGTCGGTCCTGTAGTAGTGGTCAGTACAGGTAGGGGGCGCTGTGCTCCTGTAATACTCTCTATACCCCGGGGGTCGGTCCTGTAGTATAGGTTAGTACAGGTAGGGGGCGCTGTGCTCCTGTATTACTCTCTATACCCCGGGGGTCGGTCCTGTAGTATAGGTTAGTACAGTTAGGGGGCGCTGTGCTCCTGTATTACTCTCTATACCCTAGGGGTCGGTCCTGTAGTATAGGTTAGTACAGTTAGGGGGCGCTGTGCTCCTGTATTACTCTCTATACCCCGGGGGTCGGTCCTGTAGTAGTGGTCAGTACAGGTAGGGGGCGCTGTGCTCCTGTATTACTCTCTATACCCCGGGGGTCGGTCCTGTAGTACAGGTTAGTACAGGTAGGGGGCGCTGTGCTCCTGTATTACTCTCTATACCCCGGGGGTCGGTCCTGTAGTAGTTGTCAGTACAGGTAGGGGGCGCTGTGCTCCTGTATTACTCTCTATACCCTGGGGGGTCGGTCCTGTAGTAGTGGTCAGTACAGGTAGGGGGCGCTGTGCTCCTGTATTACTCTCTATACCCCGGGGTCGGTCCTGTAGTATAGGTTAGTACAGTTAGGGGGCGCTGTGCTCCTGTATTACTCTCTATACCCCGGGGGTCGGTCCTGTAGTACAGGTCAGTACAGGTAGGAGGCGCTGTGCTCCTGTATTACTCTCTATACCCCGGGGGTCGGTCCTGTAGTAGTGGTCAGTACAGGTAGGGGGCGCTGTGCTCCTGTATTACTCTCTATACCCCGGGGGTCGGTCCTGTAGTATAGGTTAGTACAGGTAGGGGGTGCTGTGCTCTTGTATTACACTCTATACCCCGGGGGTCGGTCCTGTAGTATAGGTTAGTACAGTTAGGGGGCGCTGTGCTCCTGTATTACTCTCTATACCCCGGGGGTCGGTCCTGTAGTATAGGTTAGTACAGGTAGGGGGCGCTGTGCTCCTGTATTACTCTCTATACCCCGGGGGTCGGTCCTGTAGTACAGGTCAGTACAGGTAGGAGGCGCTGTGCTCCTGTATTACTCTCTATACCCCGGGGGTCGGTCCTGTAGTATAGGTTAGTACAGTTAGGGGGCGCTGTGCTCCTGTATTACTCTCTATACCCCGGGGGTCGGTCCTGTAGTAGTGGTCAGTACAGGTAGGGGGCGCTGTGCTCCTGTATTACTCTCTATACCCCGGGGGTCGGTCCTGTAGTATAGGTTAGTACAGGTAGGGGGCGCTGTGCTCCTGTATTACTCTCTATACCCCGGGGGTCGGTCCTGTAGTATAGGTCAGTACAGGTAGGGGGCGCTGTGCTCCTGTATTACTCTCTATACCCCGGGGGTCGGTCCTGTAGTATAGGTTAGTACAGTTAGGGGGCGCTGTGCTCCTGTATTACTCTCTATACCCCGGGGGTCGGTCCTGTAGTATAGGTCAGTACAGGTAGGGGGCGCTGTGCTCCTGTATTACTCTCTATACCCCGGGGGTCGGTCCTGTAGTATAGGTTAGTACAGTTAGGGGGCGCTGTGCTCCTGTATTACACTCTATACCCCGGGGGTCGGTCCTGTAGTATAGGTTAGTACAGGTAGGGGGTGCTGTGCTCCTGTATTACACTCTATACCCCGGGGGTCGGTCCTGTAGTATAGGTTAGTACAGTTAGGGGGCGCTGTGCTCCTGTATTAATCTCTATACCCCGGGGGTCGGTCCTGTAGTATAGGTTAGTACAGGTAGGGGGCGCTGTGCTCCTGTATTACTCTCTATACCCCGGGGGTCGGTCCTGTTGTATAGGTTAGTACCGTTAGGGGGTGCTGTGCTCCTGTATTACTCTCTATACCCCAGGGGTCGGTCCTGTTGTATAGGTTAGTACCGTTAGGGGGTGCTGTGCTCCTGTATTACTCTCTATACCCCGGGGGTCGGTCCTGTTGTATAGGTTAGTACAGGTAGGGGGCGCTGTGCTCCTGTATTACGCTCTATACCCCGGGGGTCGGTCCTGTAGTAGCGGTCAGTACAGGTAGGGGGCGCTGTGCTCCTGTATTACACTCTATACCCCGGGGGTCGGTCCTGTAGTATAGGTTAGTACAGGTAGGGGGCGCTGTGCTCCTGTATTACTCTCTATACCCCGGGGGTCAGTCGTGTAGTACAGGTTAGTACAGGTAGGGGGCGCTGTGCTCCTGTATTACTCTCTATACCCCGGGGGTCGGTCCTGTAGTACAGGTTAGTACAGGTAGGGGGCGCTGTGCTCCTGTATTACTCTCTATACCCCGGGGGTCGGTCCTGTAGTATAGGTTAGTACCGTTAGGGGGCGCTGTGCTCCTGTATTACACTCTATACCCCGGGGGTCGGTCCTGTAGTATAGGTTAGTACAGGTAGGGGGTGCTGTGCTCCTGTATTACACTCTATACCCCGGGGGTCGGTCCTGTAGTATAGGTTAGTACAGTTAGGGGGCGCTGTGCTCCTGTATTAATCTCTATACCCCGGGGGTCGGTCCTGTAGTATAGGTTAGTACAGGTAGGGGGCGCTGTGCTCCTGTATTACTCTCTATACCCCGGGGGTCGGTCCTGTTGTATAGGTTAGTACCGTTAGGGGGTGCTGTGCTCCTGTATTACTCTCTATACCCCAGGGGTCGGTCCTGTTGTATAGGTCAGTACCGTTAGGGGGTGCTGTGCTCCTGTATTACTCTCTATACCCCGGGGGTCGGTCCTGTTGTATAGGTTAGTACAGGTAGGGGGCGCTGTGCTCCTGTATTACGCTCTATACCCCGGGGGTCGGTCCTGTAGTAGCGGTCAGTACAGGTAGGGGGCGCTGTGCTCCTGTATTACACTCTATACCCCGGGGGTCGGTCCTGTAGTATAGGTTAGTACAGGTAGGGGGCGCTGTGCTCCTGTATTACTCTCTATACCCCGGGGGTCAGTCGTGTAGTACAGGTTAGTACAGGTAGGGGGCGCTGTGCTCCTGTATTACTCTCTATACCCCGGGGGTCGGTCCTGTAGTACAGGTTAGTACAGGTAGGGGGCGCTGTGCTCCTGTATTACTCTCTATACCCCGGGGGTCGGTCCTGTAGTATAGGTTAGTACCGTTAGGGGGCGCTGTGCTCCTGTATTACACTCTATACCCCGGGGGTCGGTCCTGTAGTATAGGTTAGTACAGGTAGGGGGTGCTGTGCTCCTGTATTACACTCTATACCCCGGGGGTCGGTCCTGTAGTATAGGTTAGTACAGTTAGGGGGCGCTGTGCTCCTGTATTAATCTCTATACCCCGGGGGTCGGTCCTGTAGTATAGGTTAGTACAGGTAGGGGGCGCTGTGCTCCTGTATTACTCTCTATACCCCGGGGGTCGGTCCTGTTGTATAGGTTAGTACCGTTAGGGGGTGCTGTGCTCCTGTATTACTCTCTATACCCCAGGGGTCGGTCCTGTTGTATAGGTTAGTACCGTTAGGGGGTGCTGTGCTCCTGTATTACTCTCTATACCCCGGGGGTCGGTCCTGTTGTATAGGTTAGTACAGGTAGGGGGCGCTGTGCTCCTGTATTACGCTCTATACCCCGGGGGTCGGTCCTGTAGTAGCGGTCAGTACAGGTAGGGGGCGCTGTGCTCCTGTATTACACTCTATACCCCGGGGGTCGGTCCTGTAGTATAGGTTAGTACAGGTAGGGGGCGCTGTGCTCCTGTATTACTCTCTATACCCCGGGGGTCAGTCGTGTAGTACAGGTTAGTACAGGTAGGGGGCGCTGTGCTCCTGTATTACTCTCTATACCCCGGGGGTCGGTCCTGTAGTACAGGTTAGTACAGGTAGGGGGCGCTGTGCTCCTG
Source organism: Engystomops pustulosus (assembly GCF_040894005.1). Lineage (NCBI taxonomy): Eukaryota > Metazoa > Chordata > Amphibia > Anura > Leptodactylidae > Engystomops > Engystomops pustulosus. Next base: position 107,781,704 of record NC_092419.1, read on the forward strand.
TATTACTCTCTATACCCCGGGGGTCGGTCCTGTAGTATAGGTTAGTACCGTTAGGGGGCGCTGTGCTCCTGTATTACACTCTATACCCCGGGGGTCGGTCCTGTAGTATAGGTTAGTACAGGTAGGGGGCGCTGTGCTCCTGTATTACTCTCTATACCCCGGGGGTCAGTCGTGTAGTACAGGTTAGTACAGGTAGGGGGCGCTGTGCTCCTGTATTACTCTCTATACCCCGGGGGTCGGTCCTGTAGTACAGGTTAGTACAGGTAGGGGGCGCTGTGCTCCTGTATCACTCTCTATACCCCGGGGGTCGGTCCTGTAGTATAGGTTAGTACCGTTAGGGGGCGCTGTGCTCCTGTATTACTTTCTGTGTTCTCCTAGCTGTTCTCTGCTATTCTAAAAATCAAACTGAATGTCTTTCGCGTGCGGACCAATCAGCGCCGGGGTGAGGTGCGCTCCCACCAATGAGCGTGGAGCAGAGGTGAGCAGGGGTGACGTCACGCCGGTCCGTGCTCAGTGTTTGCAGGCAGCGGACGGGCTCCTCCGTGATGGAGGTGCAGGGGAGCACAGTCGGGTTACCCCGCGCCTTCCTGCACAGCCTGCGCACCCTGTTTGACATCCTGGACGATGAGCGCCGGGGCTACGTGCACATCGCGGAGATCGAGAGCCGCTGGCGGGGGGCGGACACGCGGGAGCTGCCCCCCGGGGTGCTGCAGTGCCTGCGGAAGGTGGCGCCCCCTGACGGATTCCTCACCTTTGAGCGCTTTGTCGTCGGCCTCCGGACCTCAATGTTTAACTCTCAGAACCGGGAGAACTACCAGGCGGGGGCGCCCCGGGCTCCGGGGAAAGTGGGGTACACCTGCAAACCGCAGCCTCTGGGGGTGAGATCCATCAACGGCAGCGCCCCCTGCAGGAGGACGGACACCGCACGGACCGGTAACGTGGCCGCTACATGTCTTGTCTCACCTCACCTCTGCTTGCTGTCAATGGAGACAGATTGGGGACCTGGGCAGTGTTCACACGGGGTGTTGGGTATTACCACCTCCTGACCCAGTGTGAACAGCGCCCAGGATCCGGATGTTGCGTCTTGTGTGACCCTGTGACATCTCACAGCTGAGGGTTTGTAACAATCGCCCCCATCCCCTTGGATGAGCTCTCCACACCTGATGCCTTTACAGCTCCGGAGTCTGGGAAAGCTGGGTGCTTGCTGTACCAGATATTGTCTATATATAAGGAAACCTGTGTGGTGTGATTATCTCCTGTTTGTGGTCACCCATCTTTCCCATGACCCTGTGTGGCATGCAGGGCTTTGTAAGCCTTAGCCTTCTATGGGCAGCTATGTTGGTCATCACCCAGCTTTCACAGAGATCTCAGCTGGGTAAACCTTGCAGTTATAACCTTGGTGTGACTTGTGGTGACCCCAGGGTGTCAGTACACCCCCCCCCCCCCTCTTCTTGTCCTTTTGGCCTTGATGTGGAGCAGAGATGAGGTGTAAAGCAAATACTGGGTGTCACACCCTCCCCCCACCCCTGACTCATCAGCGCAGTCACTCCAGAGCTGCATTCACAATTCTGCAGTAAGTGTGCACTTGTTGTCTTGATGCAGCTTTGGATGTGAGTGGAGTGGGAGCTGGAGTGCAGGAATGTGGGGGATGGGCGGTAACCACCTTGGTGCTTTTCCAGGAGGTTATGTGATCCGTGATTACTGTGGGAGTCTAATCGCTTCCATGTGATGGGTAGAAGCCCCCCGCCTCCCCCCGCTCACCGCTGAGGGTGCACCCCTCTCCCTGCGCTCAGGTTATCACATGCAATGTTATGGGGATCCACCATGACTCCTCTGAGTCTATTCCCATTCACTGACTGCAAGCAGATTTATGGAAAATGGCAAACTGCTACACAGTACAATGTAAATCTGCAGAGCCCCTCATCACTCATGTGACTGCGCCGCCCCTTTAAGACCAGAGGCTTCTCACAGATTTTGTTTTTCCCTTCGGTGTTCAGGGAATTTTTCCTCTTTCATATAATGAAATATTAACTAGAAGCAGATGTGTAATTAGAGGAGGCTCCGTGTCACGCGGACCCCCGGTACCTCTGCGCCCCCTCCTCCATGTGTTGCCTTTGTAGCAGGCTTGCGGTGGTGGCGGTATAACTACAACTCCCAGCATCCACTTGTCCGGCTCTTGAGTTGTTAGGAGGCTTCTATTACTAGTTGTGCTGTATGTAGAAGGGGTCTTGGAGACCCCCCTCTGTGAGGTCACTGACGTCTTGTTGTGTCCCCAGCAGGAGAAGAGGTGAAGCCCATGTGCAGGTCGCACAGTGAATCCACAGGACAAGGTTTGGCGGATCAGTGCCGGCACCAGCGCAGCCGCGGCGAGCACCGGCGTCATACCATCACTAATGGAGTGGATTACACCGTGGTAAGGGTCACTTCTAGGCTCATTGTGGTACAGCGCCACCGCTGTGTACAGGTTGTGTGTGGTATAACAGTTCTGCCTCCTCTTATAACCTGTGATCCAGTTGGTTCTGTGTTTTGAAATTGGACTTACTCTAAAAACACAAAACAAAAAGAAACAAAATCACCGCCTCCAGTGTTCTCTTCCGGCCGGACACTCTAAGGTAGTGGTGGCGAACCTATGGCACGGGTGCCAGAGGTGGCACTCGGAGCTCTTTCTGTGGGCACACAGGCCTTCACCCCAATTTAAAGTTTGCCAGATAGGACTCGAGGCTTCCTCCTGCATTCCAATACAGCCCAGGATGCACCATGCTCAGCGCTATTTTAAAGCAACATCCTTAGGTGCCAGGACTACAGGAGGAGCGGGAAGGTGTGGATAGAGACAGATTATTGTTGGAGCTCCTGCTCTGGCTCCCCTGATTCTTCCTCTTCAGGGGACCCTGGAGGGAAGCTACAATCCAATGTTCTCCATCATATTTCTATTACATTGGTGAACTCAGGACGCCAATACAATTAAAACCTGTGGTACAGCAGGGATCAATAAGTTACGGCTTAAATTATCACGTTGGCACTTTGGTTTTGGTTGTAGCTTGGGCACTCTGTCTTCAATAGGTTCACCATCACTGCTCTAAGGCGACCCCCGGGGGTCTGTGTCTTCTCTGTAAGTGACTCATCCATGCATATCACAAAAAAATCCTCAGTCGTCCCTTTGGATTTGGGGGATGCAGAAACCAGAGGATCTGGGTCAATGAGCCCAAATGTGTTCCTTGCATGAATAGTGACGTGATGGTTGATGGGAGATTCACGCCAAATCTGTAACTCGGGAATCTAGAACGCTGTAAGGTTTTTTTGCCATTTTGCTGCTGTAGAATCTGTGCACAGAGCACAGCAGTGTGAGGCATGATTACACATCTCTCCAGGGACAATACATAACACTGGCTGCAGAGAGCACAGAGCACAGCAGTGTGAGGTCTGATTACACATCTCTCCAGGGACAATACATAACACTGGCTGCAGAGAGCACAGAGCACAGCAGTGTGAGGCATGATTACACATCTCTCCAGGGACAATACATAACACTGGCTGCAGGGAGCACAGAGCACAGAAGTGTGAGGTCTGATTACACATCTCTCCAGGGACAATACATAACACTGGCTGCAGAGAGCACAGAGCACAGCAGTGTGAGGTCTGATTACACATCTCTCCAGGGACAATACATAACACTGGCTGCAGAGAGCACAGAGCACAGCAGTGTGAGGCATGATTACACATCTCTCCAGGGACAATACATAACACTGGCTGCAGAGAGCACAGAGCACAGCAGTGTGAGGTCTGATTACACATCTCTCCAGGGACAATACATAACACTGGCTGCAGAGAGCACAGAGCACAGCAGTGTGAGGCATGATTACACATCTCTCCAGGGACAATACATAACACTGGCTGCAGAGAGCACAGAGCACAGCAGTGTGAGGTCTGATTACACATCTCTCCAGGGACAGTACATAACACTGGCTGCAGAGAGCACAGAGCACAGCAGTGTGAGGTCTGATTACACATCTCTCCAGGGACAATACATAACACTGGCTGCAGAGAGCACAGAGCACAGCAGTGTGAGGTCTGATTACACATCTCTCCAGGGACAATACATAACACTGGCTGCAGAGAGCACAGAGCACAGCAGTGTGAGGCATGATTACACATCTCTCCAGGGACAATACATAACACTGGCTGCAGGGAGCACAGAGCACAGAAGTGTGAGGTCTGATTACACATCTCTCCAGGGACAATACATAACACTGGCTGCAGAGAGCACAGAGCACAGCAGTGTGAGGTCTGATTACACATCTCTCCAGGGACAATACATAACACTGGCTGCAGAGAGCACAGAGCACAGCAGTGTGAGGTCTGATTACACATCTCTCCAGGGACAATACATAACACTGGCTGCAGAGAGCACAGAGCACAGCAGTGTGAGGCATGATTACACATCTCTCCAGGGACAATACATAACACTGGCTGCAGAGAGCACAGAGCACAGCAGTGTGAGGTCTGATTACACATCTCTCCAGGGACAATACATAACACTGGCTGCAGAGAGCACAGAGCACAGCAGTGTGAGGCATGATTACACATCTCTCCAGGGACAATACATAACACTGGCTGCAGAGAGCACAGAGCACAGCAGTGTGAGGTCTGATTACACATCTCTCCAGGGACAGTACATAACACTGGCTGCAGAGAGCACAGAGCACAGCAGTGTGAGGTCTGATTACACATCTCTCCAGGGACAATACATAACACTGGCTGCAGAGAGCACAGAGCACAGCAGTGTGAGGTCTGATTACACATCTCTCCAGGGACAGTACATAACACTGGCTGCAGAGAGCACAGGGCACAGCAGTGTGAGGTCTGATTACACATCTCTCCAGGGACAGTACATAACACTGGGTGCAGAGAGCACAGAACACAGCAGTGTGAGGTCTGATTACACATCTCTCCAGGGACAATACATAACACTGGCTGCAGAGAGCACAGAGCACAGCAGTGTGAGGTCTGATTACACATCTCTCCAGGGACAATACATAACACTGGCTGCAGTGAGCACAGCAGTGTGAGGTATGATTACACATCTCTCCAGGGACAATACATAACACTGGCTGCAGAGAGCACAGAGCACAGCAGTGTGAGGTCTGATTACACATCTCTCCAGGGACAATACATAACACTGGCTGCAGTGAGCACAGAGCACAGCAGTGTGAGGTATGATTACACATCTCTCCAGGGACAATACATAACACTGGCTGCAGAGAGCACAGATCACAGCAGTGTGAGGTCTGATTACACATCTCTCCAGGGACAATACATAACACTGGCTGCAGAGAGCACAGAGCACAGCAGTGTGAGGTCTGATTACACATCTCTCCAGGGACAATACATAACACTGGCTGCAGAGAGCACAGAGCACAGCAGTGTGAGGTCTGATTACACATCTCTCCAGGGACAATACATAACACTGGCTGCAGAGAGCACAGAGCACAGCAGTGTGAGGTCTGATTACACATCTCTCCAGGGACAATACATAACACTGGCTGCAGAGAGCACAGAGCACAGCAGTGTGAGGTATGATTACACATCTCTCCAGGACAGTACATAACACTGGCTGCAGAGAGCACAGAGCACAGCAGTGTGAGGTATAATTACACATCTCTCCAGGGACAGTACATAACACTGGCTGCAGAGAGCACAGGGCACAGCAGTGTGAGGTCTGATTACACATCTCTCCAGGGACAGTACATAACACTGGGTGCAGAGAGCACAGAGCACAGCAGTGTGAGGTCTGATTACACATCTCTCCAGGGACAATACATAACACTGGCTGCAGTGAGCACAGCAGTGTGAGGTATGATTACACATCTCTCCAGGGACAATACATAACACTGGCTGCAGTGAGCACAGAGCACAGCAGTGTGAGGTATGATTACACATCTCTCCAGGGACAATACATAACACTGGCTGCAGAGAGCACAGATCACAGCAGTGTGAGGTATGATTACACATCTCTCCAGGGACAATACATAACACTGGCTGCAGAGAGCACAGAGCACAGCAGTGTGAGGTCTGATTACACATCTCTCCAGGGACAATACATAACACTGGCTGCAGAGAGCACAGAGCACAGCAGTGTGAGGTATGATTACACATCTCTCCAGGACAGTACATAACACTGGCTGCAGAGAGCACAGAGCACAGCAGTGTGAGGTATGATTACACATCTCTCCAGGGACAATACATAACACTGGTTGCAGGGAACACAGAGCACAGCAGTTTGAGGTCTGATTACACATCTCTCCAGGGACAATACATAACACTGGCTGCAGAGAGCACAGAGCACAGCAGTGTGAGGTCTGATTACACATCTCTCCAGGGACAATACATTACACTGGCTGCAGAGAGCACAGAGCACAGCAGTGTGAGGTCTGATTACACATCTCTCCAGGGACAATACATAACACTGGCTGCAGAGAGCACAGAGCACAGCAGTGTGAGGTATGATTACACATCTCTCCAGGACAGTACATAACACTGGCTGCAGAGAGCACAGAGCACAGCAGTGTGAGGTATAATTACACATCTCTCCAGGGACAATACATTACACTGGCTGCAGAGGGCACAGAGCACAGCAGTGTGAGGACACACAACTGCACTTGAATAAGCTACCAGCATATAATATAAATCCATATATCACAGTCCTTCTGCTACCAACAGCAGAGATGAAATCCTGATCATGGTGACAGGGTCTCCTCTGCCACTAATGGCTCTGGCAGGGAGTGTAAGATATAATGGAGACATTTGGGGAGGGGTACTGCAGAAAAGATCAAAGGAAAATTGACATGAAAGGTGATGGAGTTGTTAGGAGAGGGGTGTAATTATAGCCTCTGATTCTGCTGGAATTTCTTTGGAGACTCCTTTGGGTGTTTGTACAATACAAGGCGGCCATTATTCTTCTATTGCTGCAGACTCCATGCACTTCAGATAATGGGGCAGTGAAGTGTCAGCTCTTGGGGTTGGGCAGCTCTGGGTAGATACAGCTTCCACGTCACCCATGGATCTGTCTTTCTCTACAGCTAAAGAAGATGAAGGAGATGGAACATGAGAAGGATCTTCTTCTGCAGGGCCTGGAGCTGGTGGACCGGGCCCGGGACTGGTACCTTCAGCAGATCCATAATGTGCAGGAGCAGCAGAGGAGCCTGGGAAAAGCGGTGAGTGTCACAGCGTGGTGGTGTGGAATCTGCCCGCAGTTCTATAGATCTGTGATTGGTGGCGCTAATTACCGCAGACACCTTGTGTAATATGGGCCTCCACATCTATAACCGTCCTGGTAAGGTCAGCGTCTTTCTTTCTTCCAGGACCCCCGCAGCGAGGGTCCGCAGGGGCCCCTCATACAGCTTCTCCCCAGACTGCAGGATGTGAATCGGTGTCTGAGCGAGCTGATTAATCCGTGCAAGGTGAGAGCGTGCAAGAGACGAGACGTCTTGTAGGTGACACATGTGAAGTCTGATGTGATTGCTATAACTGTTTCCAGGAATGTTGGGTGACCTTCCATGACTGCTCAGAGGTCTGGGAAAGCTGGGTGACTAGCTATTGTATAATACTCTTGTGTGTCCTCCTCAGGCTTCTGTACACGCCGCCTCCTCCCCGTCCGCCGCACCCCTTATACCCGGACAGCAGCAGGCAGTGAATATGCTGAAGGAACAGAACCGTCTGCTTACAAAGGTGAGAGTGTGACCTGCAGGATGCTGGGGGTTGTAGTTTCTCCACAGCTGGAGCTCTAGGTGGACAATGCTGAATTACCGCCACAGCTCCAGCACCTCTGGTGTAAGGATCTATGTCACCTGCTGGTGCTTGCTGTCACTTTGTGGTGGTCTGGGTGTAGGGTGTTTGTATTGGACTGAAATGCGCAGCTTCTAACAATCTCATAGTGTAGGATATTCAAGGGCTTCTCTAGACAATGAAGTGAATAATCATATTGTGCATGCTCAGGATAGGAGATAACTCGCTGATCAGTGGTTGTACCTAGTATGATACATAACATGATCCCTAGCAATCCCATTTACCGTCTATGAGGCTTCTGCAAGGAGCCAGGCGCTGCGTTCAGCAATTTCCAGTAGTACAGGAAGCTGAATATTTTATAATTTTAGATCCAGACCAATTTTTTCTTTTTTTTGAGTTTAAAATTTTTTTTGCTGTAATGGGACTAAGGATTATCAAAAAAAGCTTAATTGCTGACCATTGCAGCCTGGGACCATAGTAACATCCAGAGGTCACAGTGGACAGAGGGGTCCGTCTGTAACTAGCGGTTGTCCGTATGTTAGGTGTCCTTAAGTAGGGGACTGCCTGTATTTGTGATTAATGGAGGGGGGGGGGGGGCTGTAAAGTCGTTCTAATAATCCTGATAAGTGGGGTCCTGTTCCTCCTAATTGATAATGAGCGCCTGATATAACTAGGTAGAGGATGAATGATGAGATATTTCCAGTGCTCCTACCGCTCCTCTTCTTGAGATCCGTAAGGTTCCCCTAGTATTTTATTCCCTTTTCTTATTCCCTGATAAACCTAACTTGCTGTACTTCCCTACTGGCGGCTGCCTGCTCAGTCCAGCAGCTTCGGGGGATACTGACCACTGATGAATTACTAGTTGTGGGAGGGAGCGCTGCTGTGGGGTAAATCGGGAGGATGCCACTATGGTTATAAGGTCACTATGGCCCGGTTAGTACATCCATCCATCCAATCCCATCCCATCCCATCCCATCCCTCCAACCTCCATACATACATACCTCCATACATACATACCTCCATACATACATACCTCCATACATACATACATACATCCTTTGTGCTGTTTGCAGGAGGTGTCGGACAAGAGTGACCGCATCACGCAGCTGGAGCAGGAGAAGTCGGCTTTAATCAAGCAGCTGTTTGAGGCGCGAGCCCGAAATAATCAGGAAACCAGCGCCATGGACTCCACCTTCATATAGACGGGTCGGGAGGAACCTTCTGCACATCCGCCCATAACAATGCGCTGGACAATGACTATAACAATGCGCTGGTGCCAGCGTCTGAGTACGGTACTTGTCAGACTGATTTCAAAGAACTTTTTAAAAAGTTTTATTTTAACTTTTTGAATTTTGATGATGAAGCTTTAAGCTGCTAATAAGATGATAAATGTTTAGAAATGTTTACAGCCTGCAGTATACTCCAGGACAAGCGTCAAACACGGCCAAAGTATGCAGCTTCTTTATAAGATTTGTCACTCCGGTTACTACTTGTGCTTGCAGTATCACAAGTCTTCTACATGGCGGCAGCACAGTGTATGGGACTATTTCTTATGGTACTGAATGGCGGCGTTGCACATTTACACTCCACTTCTCTGGGACTCGCCTTTTTGGGGATGATGTCCCTCGCCTTTCTACGAATCACAGCCAGGAATGTTGGATGACTGAAGTGTCGTACAAGTCTTTTTACTTTTGTTTTTATATGGATATGTTGTAGATGTTCTCACAGAGCATTGCTCCAGGGTGGGGGGTATACTGTGTAGTATGGACCTGTTATGGGTCTCCCCTCTGGTGGTATTGGAAATCACCGGAACTGCTTACATCTCAATCTCTACACAAACCTCAGCAAATCACAAATTACTAGTGTAGAATTTTCATGTTTGAAAAATATGTGATTAAAAAATATTTGCACATGTGAAACTTGTATATAAGGACCTGAGTTTATTAACAAACAGGTTTGTGGAGCCAAACTACTGACTACTCAGTTACCCTAACAATGGGGCACATTTACTAAGGGTCTGAATCTCGTTTTTCCACCGGGTTTCCCAAATTTTTCCGATTTGCGCCAAATTGCCCTGGGATTTTGGCGCATGTGATTGGATTGTGGTGCACCGGCGCCATTGCGTGATTGTGGTGCACCGGCGCCATTGCGTGATTGTGGTGCATTGCGTGAAAGACCCATCGCTAACACCCACGGTCGGGGCTTGAACCGATCGCGGGTGTTAACCTTTTGTCGCCATCTTTTCTCCGATCGCCGCTCCCCCTAATGTCATCGGGGGGCAGCGATCGGTTGCCATGGTAGCCTCGGGTCTTCGTTTGACCCGAGACTTTATGGCTTCTGCATCTTCATTACAATGAGCCTGTGCAGAAATGCCATATACTGCGATACAGTTGTATTGCAGTATATGGTAGGAACGATTGGACCATCTAGGGTTAATATACCTTAGATTGTCTAAGAAATAGTGAAAAAAAACTGAAAAAAAAAGTTTAAAAATGTGAAAAATTAATAAAATATTAAAAGTTCAAATCACCCCCCTTTCCCTAGAACTGATATAATATAATTAACAGTAAAAATCAGACACATTGGGTATCGCCGCGTCCCAAAATGCCCGATCTATCAAAAAATCTTTGCAAAAAAATGACCCCTCCCCCAGCTCCGTACCCCAAAGTATGAAAAAGTTATTAGCGTCAGAAGATGGCAAAATGTTTTTTTCTTTTTTGTACACATTTGTTTAATTTTTGAAAATGTATGAAAAGCCATAAAACCCGTATAAATTTAGTATCACTGCGATTGTACCGAAACAAAGAATAAAGCTGAGGTGTTATTTGGAGCGAAGAGTGAAAGTCGTAAAAACTGAGCCCACAAGAACGTGACGCACATGCGTTTTTTTTAATTTTTCCACGGCATGGAATAATAAACGTCACAGGAAAGTAAAATTTGTTACGCACAAAATACGCCCTCACACAGCTCTGTACACGAAAAAATGAAAAAGTTATGGAGATAAAGAGCGAGAAGTTAGCAAAAATACCCTGCATCCTTAAGGGGTTAAAAAAAAAATTGTGACGTAAAAAAAAAAGCACTCACATACACGGAGGCGGAGAAGGTGATCTAGTGGACAACCTAGTGAATCCGCGACAGGACCGGGTAAGTAAATGAGCCCCATTGACTCTGACTCCAACAAAATGGTCACACATTCTGACACACCAGTCCCGTTTCCCTAATCCCCCTAGCAGGGCTAAGATGAGGGAATTCCTTCCTGCTGCCTTATGGCTTTACCTCTGAGCATGTACATAAAGTGCAGCCACACTCATCCCAACTAAAAGCTTTGAAGAGGGGGTGCACAATTGGTGCCACTTGCGGACTGTCAAGCCACCAGTTGCAGTCTGCAGCTTGTTGACTGCATTGAGCTCTTCTATAACTGTCATTGGTGCAGGAGGCCGGGTAATGGTGAGTGCAGCTAAGAAATCCTCTCCTGCCGCTCTGCTCTGTGACCTCTCTGCTCCCGGCTCCTGTCCTGCTGCTCCGCCCTGTGACCTCACTGCTCCTGTCCTGCTGCTCCGCCCTGTGACCTCACTGCTCCTGTCCTGCTGCTCCGCCCTGTGACCTCACTGCTCCTGTCCTGCTGCTCCGCCCTGTGACCTCACTGCTCCTGTCCTGCTGCTCCGCCCTGTGACCTCACTGCTCCTGTCCTGCTGCTCCGCCCTGTGACCTCACTGCTCCTGTCCTGCTGCTCCGCTCTGTGTCCTCACTGCTCCCGGCTCCTGTCCTGCTGCTCCACTCTGTGACCTCTCTGCTCCCGGCTCCTGTCCTGCTGCTCCGCTCTGTGACCTCACTGCTCCTGTCCTGCAGCTCCGCTCTGTGTCCTCCCGGCTCCTGTCCTGCAGCTCCGCTCTGTGTCCTCACTGCTCCCGGCTCCTCTCCTGCCGCTCTGCTCTGTGTCCTCACTGCTCCCGGCTCCTCTCCTGCCGCTCTGCTCTGTGTCCTCACTGCTCCCGGCTCCTCTCCTGCCGCTCTGCTCTGTGTCCTCACTGCTCCCGGCTCCTCTCCTGCCGCTCTGCTCTGTGTCCTCACTGCTCCCGGCTCCTCTCCTGCCGCTCTGCTCTGTGTCCTCACTGCTCCCGGCTCCTCTCCTGCCGCTCTGCTCTGTGTCCTCACTGCTCCCGGCTCCTCTCCTGCCGCTCTGCTCTGTGTCCTCACTGCTCCGGGCTCCTCTCCCGCCGCTCCGCTCTGTGACCTCACTGCTCCGGGCTCCGCTCTGTGACCTCTCTGCTCCGGGCTCCGCTCTGTGACCTCTCTGCTCCGGGCTCCGCTCTGTGACCTCTCTGCTCCGGGCTCCTCTCCCGCCGCTCCGCTCTGTGACCTCACTGCTCTGGGCTCCGCTCTGTGACCTCTCTGCTCCGGGCTCCTCTCCCGCCGCTCCGCTCTGTGACCTCACTGCTCTGGGCTCCGCTCTGTGACCTCTCTGCTCCTGGCTCCTCTCCTGCCGCTCCGCTCTGTGACCTCACTGCTCTGGGCTCCGCTCTGTGACCTCTCTGCTCCTGGCTCCTCTCCTGCCGCTCCGCTCCGTGTCCTCGCCGCTCCTGGCTCCGATCCGTGTCCTCGCCGCTCGCGGCAGGAGGAGAAGAGGAGCCAGTAAAAGAGAGGGTCTGGGGTCTCCACTATTATTGTTGTGTGCTTTACCTGCAGTATTGGTTTCTGGAGTAATATTGTGTGGTATTTACAATTTTTGTGCTGTACTGTGATTGTTGGGGCATTAGATGCAGGTTATTGGAGCAGCCCCTTAAACTTGAGCAGTATAAGAATGTGCGTTGCTCACTCCTGCCCAAAATCCTTATATCGGGAACAGCAGACCTTGGTCATCTGATTGTACTGCAGTTCATCTCCAATACAAAACATGCAAAGTATTTAAGAGGGTTTTGTGAACAGTGGAGTTACATTTGCTACATTTCTACCCTAGTTTGAAATGACTCCTAATGGGAAGACCTTTGCCACTAGGTTTACAGATGCACCTTCCCTTTAAGGACTGTTGGCTCCTGGGTCACATGTATACTAGATATATAGCCCTGTAGCTAAAGTGTTTGTGTAAGAAGCATGTCTTCAATAACTTTAGGTCTAGTAATTCTACTCATTACCACAAGAGGGCGATCTGAGATTAATATAAATCTAGAGGGATCGCTGCTCTCTACCCAATCACTGTATTCTATCACTTGTGACCACAATGGGGCATAGTAACTTACCCGTACCATTGCAATCCCCAAGGTGCATTGTCCGACGAGGATTCAGAGCTGCTGCGATTCACTAAGATTGTGCGTCCAATTTCCTGCGTGTGTCGCTTCCCCGCTCAGGTCCGCCGGAGTTCACCTTCTTCTTCCCGGTGCATGTGAGTGCTGATCTTGCGACACAATTTGGAATGTTAAATCCTGCGCTTAGTCCATATCAGTCGGGTTGTCCGATGGCCGCCCCCCATTTCTGCTGCATGAAAGTCAGCGCCGATGCGCCAAAATCCGATCCCATGCGCCAAAAACCCCTGCTAAATGCGGCGCAAAACTGAAAAAGTAGAGAAACCGGGCGAAAATGCGGCATGTGGACTCTTAGTAAATGTGCCCCACCGTCCATGTTCCCCATGAGGATCCTATCTGAAGGACAATACTAAAGGACATCTGGTATACTATTCCATTTCTTCTCAAATAATTCTATTTCCCTTTTATGATTGTACAAAGAAACTATCATTTGGACAATTCTTCTTATTTCAGGAAATTTATAACTCTAGAACCCATGTAGATATTGATTGTGTCCTTGCCCCATATAACAATGTAATCACAACCTCCTCCCTTTACAAATAACGGGGTGGACTCTGACTGGGAGAGAACTGACTACACGAGGCGTCTCAAGATGGAGCGCAACTTCATATTAGCTTCAATCTGAACAAGACACATGCCTATACACCCCTATACTGACTACAACTACTATAATACTGCCCCCTATGTACAGGAATATAACTGCTATAATACTGCCCCCTATGTACAGGAATATAACTACTATAATACTGCCCCCTATGTACAAGAATATAACTACTATAATACTGCCCCTATGTACAGGGATATAACTACTATAATACTGCCCCCTATGTACAAGAATATAACTACTATAATACTGCCCCCTATGTACAGGAATATAACTACTATAATACTGCCCCCTATGTACAGGAATATAACTACTATAATACTGCCCCCTATGTACAAGAATATAACTACTATAATACTGCCCCCTATGTACAAGAATATAACTACTATAATACTGCCCCCTATGTACAAGAATATAACTACTATAATACTGCCCCCTATGTACAAGAATATAGCTACAATAATACTGCCCCCTATGTACAGGAATATAACTACTATAATACTGCCCCCTATGTACAGGAATATAACTACTATAATACTGCCCCCTATGTACAAGAATATAACTACTATAATACTGCCCCCTATGTACAGGAATATAACTACTATAATACTGCCCCCTATGTACAAGAATATAACTACTATAATACTGCCCCCTATGTACAGGAATATAACTACTATAATACTGCCCCCTATGTACAAGAATATAACTACTATAATACTGCCCCCTATGTACAAGAATATAACTACTATAATACTGCCCCCTATGTACAAGAATATAACTACTATAATACTGCCCCCTATGTACAAGAATATAACTACTATAATACTGCCCCTATGTACAGGGATATAACTACTATAATACTGCCCCCTATGTACAAGAATATAACTACTATAATACTGCCCCCTATGTACAGGAATATAACTACTATAATACTGCCCCCTATGTACAGGAATATAACTACTATAATACTGCCCCCTATGTACAAGAATATAACTACTATAATACTGCCCCCTATGTACAAGAATATAACTACTATAATACTGCCCCCTATGTACAAGAATATAACTACTATAATACTGCCCCCTATGTACAAGAATATAACTACTATAATACTGCCCCCTATGTACAAGAATATAACTACTATAATACTGCCCCCTATGTACAAGAATATAACTACTATAATACCGCCCCTATGTACAGGGATATAACTACTATAATACCGCCCCCTATGTACAAGAATATAACTACTATAATACCGCCCCCTATGTACAAGAATATAGCTACAATAATACCGCCCCCTATGTACAAGAATATAACTACTATAATACCGCCCCCTATGTACAAGAATATAACTACTATAATACCGCCCCCTATGTACAGGAATATAACTACTAGAATACCGCCCCCTATGTGCAGGGATATAACTACTAGAATACCGCCCCCTATGTGCAGGGATATAACTACTAGAATACCGCCCCCTATGTGCAGGGATATAACTACTAGAATACCGCCCCCTATGTGCAGGGATATAACTACTAGAATACCGCCCCCTATGTGCAGGGATATAACTACTAGAATACCGCCCCCTATGTGCAGGGATATAACTACTAGAATACCGCCCCCTATGTGCAGGGATATAACTACTAGAATACCGCCCCCTATGTGCAGGGATATAACTACTAGAATACCGCCCCCTATGTGCAGGGATATAACTACTAGAATACCGCCCCCTATGTGCAGGGATATAACTACTAGAATACCGCCCCCTATGTGCAGGGATATAACTACTAGAATACCGCCCCCTATGTGCAGGGATATAACTACTAGAATACCGCCCCCTATGTGCAGGGATATAACTACTAGAATACCGCCCCCTATGTGCAGGGATACAACTACTAGAATACCGCCCCCTATGTGCAGGGATACAACTACTAGAATACCGCCCCCTATGTGCAGGGATACAACTACTAGAATACCGCCCCCTATGTGCAGGGATACAACTACTAGAATACCGCCCCCTATGTGCAGGGATACAACTACTAGAATACCGCCCCCTATGTGCAGGGATACAACTACTAGAATACCGCCCCCTATGTGCAGGGATACAACTACTAGAATACCGCCCCCTATGTGCAGGGATACAACTACTAGAATACCGCCCCCTATGTGCAGGGATACAACTACTAGAATACCGCCCCCTATGTGCAGGGATACAACTACTAGAATACCGCCCCCTATGTGCAGGGATACAACTACTAGAATACCGCCCCCTATGTGCAGGGATACAACTACTAGAATACCGCCCCCTATGTGCAGGGATACAACTACTAGAATACCGCCCCCTATGTGCAGGGATACAACTACTAGAATACCGCCCCCTATGTGCAGGGATACAACTACTAGAATACCGCCCCCTATGTGCAGGGATACAACTACTAGAATACCGCCCCCTATGTGCAGGGATACAACTACTAGAATACCGCCCCCTATGTGCAGGGATACAACTACTAGAATACCGCCCCCTATGTGCAGGGATACAACTACTAGAATACCGCCCCCTATGTGCAGGGATACAACTACTAGAATACCGCCCCCTATGTGCAGGGATACAACTACTAGAATACCGCCCCCTATGTGCAGGGATACAACTACTAGAATACCGCCCCCTATGTGCAGGGATACAACTACTAGAATACCGCCCCCTATGTGCAGGGATACAACTACTAGAATACCGCCCCCTATGTGCAGGGATACAACTACTAGAATACCGCCCCCTATGTGCAGGGATACAACTACTAGAATACCGCCCCCTATGTGCAGGGATACAACTACTAGAATACCGCCCCCTATGTGCAGGGATACAACTACTAGAATACCGCCCCCTATGTGCAGGGATACAACTACTAGAATACCGCCCCCTATGTGCAGGGATACAACTACTAGAATACCGCCCCCTATGTGCAGGGATACAACTACTAGAATACCGCCCCCTATGTGCAGGGATACAACTACTAGAATACCGCCCCCTATGTGCAGGGATACAACTACTAGAATACCGCCCCCTATGTGCAGGGATACAACTACTAGAATACCGCCCCCTATGTGCAGGGATACAACTACTAGAATACCGCCCCCTATGTGCAGGGATACAACTACTAGAATACCGCCCCCTATGTGCAGGGATACAACTACTAGAATACCGCCCCCTATGTGCAGGGATACAACTACTAGAATACCGCCCCCTATGTGCAGGGATACAACTACTAGAATACCGCCCCCTATGTGCAGGGATACAACTACTAGAATACCGCCCCCTATGTGCAGGGATACAACTACTAGAATACCGCCCCCTATGTGCAGGGATACAACTACTAGAATACCGCCCCCTATGTGCAGGGATACAACTACTAGAATACCGCCCCCTATGTGCAGGGATACAACTACTAGAATACCGCCCCCTATGTGCAGGGATACAACTACTAGAATACCGCCCCCTATGTGCAGGGATACAACTACTAGAATACCGCCCCCTATGTGCAGGGATACAACTACTAGAATACCGCCCCCTATGTGCAGGGATACAACTACTAGAATACCGCCCCCTATGTGCAGGGATACAACTACTAGAATACCGCCCCCTATGTGCAGGGATACAACTACTAGAATACCGCCCCCTATGTGCAGGGATACAACTACTAGAATACCGCCCCCTATGTGCAGGGATACAACTACTAGAATACCGCCCCCTATGTGCAGGGATACAACTACTAGAATACCGCCCCCTATGTGCAGGGATACAACTACTAGAATACCGCCCCCTATGTGCAGGGATACAACTACTAGAATACCGCCCCCTATGTGCAGGGATACAACTACTAGAATACCGCCCCCTATGTGCAGGGATACAACTACTAGAATACCGCCCCCTATGTGCAGGGATACAACTACTAGAATACCGCCCCCTATGTGCAGGGATACAACTACTAGAATACCGCCCCCTATGTGCAGGGATACAACTACTAGAATACCGCCCCCTATGTGCAGGGATACAACTACTAGAATACCGCCCCCTATGTGCAGGGATACAACTACTAGAATACCGCCCCCTATGTGCAGGGATACAACTACTAGAATACCGCCCCCTATGTGCAGGGATACAACTACTAGAATACCGCCCCCTATGTGCAGGGATACAACTACTAGAATACCGCCCCCTATGTGCAGGGATACAACTACTAGAATACCGCCCCCTATGTGCAGGGATACAACTACTAGAATACCGCCCCCTATGTGCAGGGATACAACTACTAGAATACCGCCCCCTATGTGCAGGGATACAACTACTAGAATACCGCCCCCTATGTGCAGGGATACAACTACTAGAATACCGCCCCCTATGTGCAGGGATACAACTACTAGAATACCGCCCCCTATGTGCAGGGATACAACTACTAGAATACCGCCCCCTATGTGCAGGGATACAACTACTAGAATACCGCCCCCTATGTGCAGGGATACAACTACTAGAATACCGCCCCCTATGTGCAGGGATACAACTACTAGAATACCGCCCCCTATGTGCAGGGATACAACTACTAGAATACCGCCCCCTATGTGCAGGGATACAACTACTAGAATACCGCCCCCTATGTGCAGGGATACAACTACTAGAATACCGCCCCCTATGTGCAGGGATACAACTACTAGAATACCGCCCCCTATGTGCAGGGATACAACTACTAGAATACCGCCCCCTATGTGCAGGGATACAACTACTAGAATACCGCCCCCTATGTGCAGGGATACAACTACTAGAATACCGCCCCCTATGTGCAGGGATACAACTACTAGAATACCGCCCCCTATGTGCAGGGATACAACTACTAGAATACCGCCCCCTATGTGCAGGGATACAACTACTAGAATACCGCCCCCTATGTGCAGGGATACAACTACTAGAATACCGCCCCCTATGTGCAGGGATACAACTACTAGAATACCGCCCCCTATGTGCAGGGATACAACTACTAGAATACCGCCCCCTATGTGCAGGGATACAACTACTAGAATACCGCCCCCTATGTGCAGGGATACAACTACTAGAATACCGCCCCCTATGTGCAGGGATACAACTACTAGAATACCGCCCCCTATGTGCAGGGATACAACTACTAGAATACCGCCCCCTATGTGCAGGGATACAACTACTAGAATACCGCCCCCTATGTGCAGGGATACAACTACTAGAATACCGCCCCCTATGTGCAGGGATACAACTACTAGAATACCGCCCCCTATGTGCAGGGATACAACTACTAGAATACCGCCCCCTATGTGCAGGGATACAACTACTAGAATACCGCCCCCTATGTGCAGGGATACAACTACTAGAATACCGCCCCCTATGTGCAGGGATACAACTACTAGAATACCGCCCCCTATGTGCAGGGATACAACTACTAGAATACCGCCCCCTATGTGCAGGGATACAACTACTAGAATACCGCCCCCTATGTGCAGGGATACAACTACTAGAATACCGCCCCCTATGTGCAGGGATACAACTACTAGAATACCGCCCCCTATGTGCAGGGATACAACTACTAGAATACCGCCCCCTATGTGCAGGGATACAACTACTAGAATACCGCCCCCTATGTGCAGGGATACAACTACTAGAATACCGCCCCCTATGTGCAGGGATACAACTACTAGAATACCGCCCCCTATGTGCAGGGATATAACTACTATAATACTGCCCCTTATGTACATGCCAACCATTAGGCATCATATGCTCACCTTCTGTATCTGTCCTCCAGTAGTGCAGTGGTTAATTATAAGGTACAGTTATGCTCAGAGTTTATTTTTGGTGACAATCGCGGTGTATAAATTAGCGCCCCCAGAGAGTAGAACGATGATTATTCTGTCATATTGGGAATACTTTTTTACTTTCGTACCAAGTACATTTTTCTTTCCCTTCTCAAAGTAATTAATGGTTATAAATTTTTATGCGATGGGACCAAGGAACCAACAAAATTAGATGATGTTTCATTGAACTGTAAGGATCTCATTTTACTTTGGTAACACTCCGGAGCTAATGTCTGTCACTGACAGCTCTGTCTGGCTGAATAGTTAGTAGTCTATCACCTCAACATGTCCTGGCTGGCAGTGACTTATCCTGTCCACATGATGTGCAGGCCAGAGACACATTCTTGTACATAGGGGGCGGTATTATAGTAGTTATATTCCTGTACATAGGGGGCAGTATTATAGTAGTTATATTCTTGTACATAGGGGGGCAGTATTATAGTAGTTATATTCTTGTACATAGGGGGCAGTATTATAGTAGTTATATTCTTGTACATAGGGGGCAGTATTATAGTAGTTATATTCCTGTACATAGGGGGCAGTATTATAGTAGTTATATTCTTGTACATAGGGGGCGGTATTATAGTAGTTATATTCCTGTACATAGGGGGCAGTATTATAGTAGTTATATTCCTGTACATAGGGGGCAGTATTATAGTAGTTATATTCCTGTACATAGGGGGCAGTATTATAGTAGTTATATTCTTGTACATAGGGGGCAGTATTATAGTAGTTATATTCCTGTACATAGGGGGCAGTATTATAGTAGTTATATTCCTGTACATAGGGGGCAGTATTATAGTAGTTATATTCCTGTACATAGGGGGCAGTATTATAGTAGTTATATTCTTGTACATAGGGGGCAGTATTATAGTAGTTATATTCTTGTACATAGGGGGCAGTATTATAGTAGTTATATTCCTGTACATAGGGGGCAGTATTATAGTAGTTATATTCTTGTACATAGGGGGCAGTATTATAGTAGTTATATCCCTGTACATAGGGGGCAGTATTATAGTAGTTATATTCTTGTACATAGGGGGCAGTATTATAGTAGTTATATTCTTGTACATAGGGGGCAGTATTATAGTAGTTATATTCTTGTACATAGGAGCAGTATTATAGTAGTTATATTCTTGTACATAGGGGGAAGTATTATAGTAGTTATATTCTTGTACATAGGGGGCAGTATTATAGTAGTTATATTCCTGTACATAGGGGGCAGTATTATAGTAGTTATATTCCTGTACATAGGGGGCAGTATTATAGTAGTTATATTCTTGTACATAGGGGGCAGTATTATAGTAGTTATATTCCTGTACATAGGGGGCAGTATTATAGTAGTTATATTCCTGTACATAGGGGGCAGTATTATAGTAGTTATATTCCTGTACATAGGGGGCAGTATTATAGTAGTTATATTCCTGTACATAGGGGGCAGTATTATAGTAGATATATTCTTGTACATAGGGGGCAGTATTATAGTACATTTGTTTGCAGCCACCATATTGTTTCAAGTTCCTTCCTCTTAATTGACTAAAAATACTCCTCATAAATGCCACAGGAGAAATTTTAGTGTTATTTCTGACCACTCCACTTTATGTGACATTTTTCTGTCTTGTCGGGCACAGAGCAGCCGTGACACAACACTGGTGCAGACACTTTATAAATACATGTACAAGCAGATCGCAGTTTCTTTTTAGTGTAAAGTTGGGCAGAATACTGGAGCAGGCAGAGTAATAGATCTGGGCCTTACCCTTTTGGTGTGATACTTGAGTGCACACTCATCTATTCCTAGTTGTGGTCCTGCCATTCTTGCCCTCGGATCTGTGATAGATAAGTGTTGGCTCTTGTGTGATACTGGACATGGTGACATCTATCCTGATGTGATGGATGTTCCCTGGACTCCATCCCGCTGGCTCATTATAGAAATGCCGATCTGTGGTCTGGAAACTTGTAGAGTTTTGGCAGCTCAAGAAGATGGTCTTTGTACGGAGCGAAAATGATTAGAGGCTCAAGTGGAAGCGGTGAGGGGATCTCTTGTGAGCTGGACACATGGCCGGGCAGAGGGAATCATTACTGCTGGGAAACCTATTATTCCCCAAAGCAGACGCTCACAATTAAACATTTTGGTGTATGAGGAAGAAGGAAATAAATCTCCCTCTTGTTGATTTTTGAATTGCTTCAATGGCCCCAGGCGAATTGGCTTCAGCAATGGCGGAGATGTTCCCTGCGCTACAATGTATCATTGTTCTCCTGTGTCTACAGAATCAACATTGTCCTAAAATGACTGAGGCAAGAAGAAGCTTCATATTCTGTCCACATTAATAGGCAAAGGCTAAAGACAAACTACAGTAACAACAAACATCATATCCATAGGGGGTGGTATTATAGCAGCTATATACTTGTACATAGGGGGCAGTATTATAGTAGTTATATTCTTGTACATAGGGGGCAGTATTATAGTAGTTATATTCTTGTACATAGGGGCAGTATTATAGTAGTTATATTCCTGTACATGGGGGGCAGTATTATAGTAGTTATATTCCTGTACATAGGGGGCAGTATTATAGTAGTTATATTCTTGTACTTAGGGGGCAGTATTATAGTAGTTATATTCTTGTACATAGGGGGTAGTATTATAGTAGTTATATTCTTGTACATAGGGGGCAGTATTATAGCAGTTATATTCTTGTACATAGGGGGCAGTATTATAGCAGTTATATTCTTGTATATAGAAGCTGTAATATAGTAGCTATATACTTGTACATAGGGGGCAGTATTATAGTAGTTATATTCCTGTACATAGAGGGCAGTATTATAGTAGTTATATTCTTGTACATAGGGGGCAGTATTATAGTAGTTATATTCTTGTACATAGGGAGCAGTATTATAGTAGTTATATTCCTGTACATAGGGGGCAGTATTATAGTAGTTATATTCCTGTACATAGGGGGCAGTATTATAGTAGTTATATTCTTGTACATAGGGGGTGGTATTATAGTAGTTATATTCTTGTACATAGGGGGCAGTATTATAGTAGTTATATTCTTGTACATAGGGGGCAGTATTATAGTAGTTATATTCTTGTACATAGGGGGCAGTATTATAGTAGTTATATTCTTGTACATAGGGGGCAGTATTATAGCAGTTATATTCTTGTACATAGGGAGCAGTATTATAGCAGTTATATTCTTGTACATAGGGGGCAGTATTATAGTAGTTATATTCTTGTACATAGGGGGCAGTATTATAGTAGTTATATTCCTGTACATAGGGGCAGTATTATAGTAGTTATATTCCTGTACATAGGGGGCAGTATTATAGTAGTTATATTCTTGTACATAGGGGGCAGTATAATAGTAGTTATATTCCTGTACATAGGGGGCAGTATTATAGTAGTTATATTCCTGTACATAGGGGGCAGTATTATAGTAGTTATATTCTTGTACATAGGGGGCAGTATTATAGCAGTTATATTCCTGTACATAGGGGGCAGTATTATAGTAGTTATATTCTTGTACATAGGAGGCAGTATTATAGTAGTTATATTCCTGTACATAGGGGGCAGTATTATAGTAGTTATATTCCTGTACATAGGGGACAGCATTATAATAGTTATATTCTTGTACATAGGGGGCAGTATTATAGTAGTTATATTCCTGTACATAGGGGGCAGTATTATAGTAGTTATATTCCTGTACATATGGGCAGTATTAGAGTAGTCATATTCTTGTACATAGGGGGCAGTATTATAGTAGTTATATTCTTGTACATAGGGGGCAGTATTATAGTAGTTATATTCTTGTACATAGGGGGCAGTATTATAGTAGTTATATTACTGTACATAGGGGCAGTATTATAGTAGTTATATTCTTGTACATAGGGGCAGTATTATAGTAGTTATATTCTTGTATATAGGGGGCAGTATTATAGTAGTTATATTCCTGTACATAGGGGGCAGTATTATAGTAGTTATATTCTTGTACATAGGGGGCAGTATTATAGTAGTTATATTCCTGTACATAGGGGGCAGTATTATAGTAGTTATATTCTTGTACATAGGAGCAGTATTATAGTAGTTATATTCCTGTACATAGGGGGCAGTATTATAGTAGTTATATTCTTGTACATAGGGGACAGTATTATAGTAGTTATATTCCTGTACATAGGGGGCAGTATTATAGTAGTTATATTCTTGTACATAGGGGGCAGTATTATAGTAGTTATATTCCTGTACATAGGGGGCAGTATTATAGTAGTTATATTCTTGTACATAGGGGGCAGTATTATAGTAGTTATATTCCTGTACATAGGGGGCAGTATTATAGTAGTTATATTCTTGTACATAGGGGGCAGTATTATAGTAGTTATATTCTTGTACATAGGGGGCAGTATTATAGTAGTTATATTCCTGTACATAGGGGGCAGTATTATAGTAGTTATATTCTTGTAAATAGGGGGCAGTATTATAGTAGTTATATTCCTGTACATAGGGGGCAGTATTATAGTAGTTATATTCCTGTACATAGGGGGCAGTATTATAGTAGTTATATCCCTGTACATAGGGGCAGTATTATAGTAGTTATATTCTTGTACATAGGGGGCAGTATTATAGTAGTTATATTCTTGTACATATTGGGCAGTATTATTGTAGTTATATTCCTGTACATAGGGGGCAGTATTATAGCATGTGCATAAGGATATGACTGACTCACGCTTCAACAGAAGGTCTTTGTCAAGGTCTATATATAACACATCATTTCCCCATTTAAAACTGGTGTGTGAGAGATTATATGATTAAATAATCATGTGATCATCCCAGGACTATTTAAAAGCATATAGGCACTGATGGACATTTGCTGAATATGGAATACTCTATATACAGTGTAGGGGTTCAGCTCAAATGTGGGGGTCGGCAATGACAAAGCTCTCATAGACAGCCGGATTAAAGTTGAAACTGTGCATTTATTCCAGAAAACACCAGTATCACACAAAATCCTCGCCTGTCCGGCTCTGGCTATACACTTGGCGGCCCTCACTAACCACTGGAGGCTTCTCCCTGCCAGCATGAAACATACGTTCAGTAACCCTGTGTCACTCACGTGCGGCTCTCACACAGTCCAGCCTCTTGTCTCCAGGTAGAGAGCCCCTTCTGACTGCTCCACACCCTTCTTTAAGGGATTGCACACCTGGTGCATTGTTACACCCTTTGCAATGTGGAAGCTTTGGTCTGGAGCAGTGATCACAATTGTCTCCACTCCAGCAATTAGGGTCCTGCACCAGGTCTTCCAAGAGCCTAACACATGGAAAACAGCTTCCAGTTTGACCCAATTCACATGGTCGCTGTAATACACATAAACCTTCATTTTCTCTCCACTTCAATAGTGACCTTGTCACAACAGTAACAATTATGCTAGAAGAAGGATCTATTGTTACATGAAATAGTAGTTGTATTCTAGTACATAGGGGCGGTATTAGACATTCTTTCATTGCATGTATTCTCAGGAAGGCTGCCGTGCACTGGTCATATCCCATGGAGCAAGCAAGGGTGCAGTGGATGGGGAGTCCTTGCATCATAGTGGAATGTTGGCGTTGATATTCATCTGTTCCCTGCACTGTGAAGGGTCCATGGGACCCTACCAGCACGCAGGTCTTATCTCTGTGCAGATATCAAGCTACCTCCGGAGCCATTATGGGCCAGTATCCTGTCCCTCAGCAGGACCGGAGACACCAGTCGTGGCCTCTAACAAGGGTCCCCATAGCTCCCTGAAATTAGCACCAGAACATCTTCTGACATGAAGCATATACTCTGCTGTGTGTCAGACTCTCCTCACTTCTCGTGGCTCCCGCACGCCAGGTGCTGGTCCTGTCTGCGTGGCACATACTGGGCACTGGGCCGCCCCTCTTAGGGAGCCATTGTTTTACTCCTAAATGCCCGGAGCTTTGAAGTTTCTTCATGACGTTAGTCAGATGCCAACATCCACCACATCAGAAAATCAAAGCTCCGAATCGGGAACAATTGGGCAACAGACGACCTCCGGGAGGGGGAAAGGTTAGTAGGTTATGAAGTCTTCTTGACTTTTAGAAAAGTTCTAGTCAAACTGTAAATGAAGCATTTTAACGCCTCCTTAATGTGACCTCATCCCCTCAGTCCCTGAGAAGTCTCATTTAACCTTTTTTTTTTTTCTTTAAACATTTGGGTGGAGGAAGGGTGAAGGTCCGATTTGGCTTGTTCTGAGATTAGAGATTTCCTGTATAATGTGTCATGTGAGATCCTCTTTTACTGTGTAATTGTAACATTTCATTACAGTGAAATCCAAAACTTCAGACAATGCACCAAATCTGACCCTGTTGGAAGATGCGGCATCATGTGGCTGTGATGTTGTGAGGAATAACCCTGTTACTGTTTGTTTGTGGGGTTTCTATGACTGCGGGGGGCTCAAAGGCAGAAGTGTTACTGTATTTACCCTGCAGCAAGCACAATGGCAGCTGTGGCCGGGGCCACCATTTCCTCTTTCTATATACTTCCTGCTCAGTGCCCTTTACATGTGTACGCTCCTCCGCAGCGCCCCGGGCTTCTGTATGTGCCAGGTCAAGAAGTTCATATTCATATACAAGTACCACAAGTTGTCCAGTATCCCCCAGGTGACATCGTGTCCCTGTCCTGCCGCGTGATATTGTTGTGCACATTTACTGCAATCCCCTGTCTCTTGTGTGATGCGGCTCAGATATCATCATTACAATCTGGAGGAATATTCTGTCTGCAGTTCTCCGGGTGCAGAGTTACAGGGGTGAAGGAGCCGTCCTGCTCTGGGATATCCTGACTGTAATGATTTCCATATGGTTCCACATGGAAATACATAAACTGTAGTAGATTGTGTACAGTCACAGTCTCCCCACCACATACCATTATCATCCACAGTTACCAACACTTATTACACGTCATGTGGTCCTATGAGGCAAGCTGGGCCCCCACTGCAGTATTAAAGGGGCAGCAATGTCACCATTACCACATGAATAGCTTCTCCCAACTATCGCACATACATTATTGCCCTCTTCAGGTTCCCCTCAGGCGGCCAAGACTGTGGGGCCCCTCCAGTGTTTTTGGGTACTGGTTACCTGCCAACGATGTTCCCTACTATCATGTATAGTGACATCACCCTGTATAGAAGGTCTGGCACTAGCTACTAGCTCCTTTACACAGGTAATGGCAGGCAGTGCCCCTTTAATGCCATCTGCTGCCGCTCCTCATGTCAGTGAAGAATGTGCCCCCTCCCGGTTAGTGACCCAGCCCTGATCGCTCCTCTCTGGCGCTCACTTCCATGTGGATGGATGGATGCACAGCTGTACTGAGGTGTTGTCTTGAGCTACAAATCCCCAATGCACTGATTTCCTGTTCACATGGAGGAGCTGGCGCTGAGGCTTCTACATGCACACGGCCACTGCTATAATGTGATAGAAAAGCTGAGGAGGAGAGTTACACAGTTCTGCACCTCCAGCCCATCATCCTGTATTATACCCCAGAGCTACCCCACAGCTGCACTCACTATTCTGCTGCTGGTGCAGTCACTGTGTACATACATGACATCACTTATCCTGTACTGATCCTGAGTTACATCCTGTATTATACTCCACAGCTGCACTTACTATTCTGCTGCTGGTGCAGTCACTGTGTACATACATGACATTACTTATACTGTACTGATCCTGAGTTACATCCTGTATTATACCCCAGAGCTGCACTCACTATTCTGCTGCTGGTGCAGTCACTGTGTACATACATGACATTACTTATCCTGTACTGATCCTGAGTTACATCCTGTATTATGCCCCAGAGCTGCACTCACTATTCTGCTGCTGGTGCAGTCACTGTGTACATACATGACATTACTTATCCTGTACTGATCCTGAGTTACATACTGTATTATACTCCAGAACTGCACTCACTATTCTGCTGCTGGTGCAGTCACTGTGTACATACATGACATTACTTATCCTGTACTGATCCTGAGTTACATCCTGTATTATACCCAGAGCTGCACTCACTATTCTGCTGCTGGTGCAGTCACTGTGTACATACATGACATTACTTATCCTGTACTGATGCTGAGTTACATCCTGTATTATACCCCAGAGCTGCACTCACTATTCTGCTGCTGGTGCAGTCACTGTGTACGTACATGACATTACTTATCCTGTACTGATCCTGAGTTACATCCTGTATTATACTCCAGAGCTGCACTTACTATTCTGCTGCTGGTGCAGTCACTGTGTACATACATGACATTACTTATACTGTACTGATCCTGAGTTACATCCTGTAAATCTTTTATTTTATATATAAAAATGAAAAACATTACAACAATAAACATAAATCAAGCCATAACTTCTGGCAAAACAAAACAATAATAATAACAAAACAATAATACAAACTAAAAGAGTCTTACGAAAATCTCCTGGCCCAGCCACACACACACCACACAATCAGCATTATAAAACAAAACCTTCACCCAATCCCACCACCTAATATTTTTTTTTTTTTATATATAAATTTTTATAATTTTTTTTTTTTTTTTTTTTTTTTTCCATAAATAACTAAAGAATGCACAGCAAAAAAAAAGACAAACAGGAAATAAAAACATTAAATATTAAATATAACTAACTAAATCCCACGCCCATCACCCTCCCACCCAGACAATGGTCTAACGTCCAAAGTTCGCGCTATATAGTCCAGACCAGTGCCCAGGATCATAAAGTCCAAGTCCCGTCCACCCCCCTCCCAACCTAACACCCTAACACCAACACCCTAAAACCAACCACCTATATACACATTAACTATAACTACATAAATACACACTGTACACAAAATACAAACACATTAAACATATCAACATATAACAAACCAACCACATAAAGCCCAGGTTCGGCGCCTGCAAGCCCTACATCACTATAACCTCAGATACAAAACAAAAATCTACAGTGTCAGCTTCAGCCCAACACCAGGAGCGGAGATGACAGACTAAGGGACACTAAAGGAGAACCCCCTCCAAAGGAGAGAGGCCCTCCCCGTGCCCAGCCTCTCATACTCCAGAGAGCGCACCTTCACCAGGAGGGAGAGGACAGACTAAGGGGCACTAAGGAGAGAGGCCCTCCCCGTGCCCAGCCTCTCATGCTCCAGAGAGCGCACCTTCACCAGGTCACCCAGAATGTTCCTAACCACCTCATCCACCGGGAGGATTTTACGCTGCGTCGATACTAAACACCGTGCGTTCCACGTGTGGTACCTGACCACTAGACTGACTAGGAATAACGTGCAGCGGTCCCGGCCACCCAGGCCTCTGAATGCTCCATAGGCCCACTCCGCATAGGAGAGACCGGCCAACCCGGGCCAATGGATGGAAGCGCCCACCCGGTTGTACACCTCTGTGTTAAAGGGGCACTGAAGCAGGAAGTGGTCCATGCTCTCCAGCAGACCAGCGCACTCCTCCCGGGGACAACCCCTTTCCTCAGAGCTCCTACAGTTCAGATTGTCCCTCACACACAGCTTTCCATGGAAGCAGCGCCAAGTCAAGTCCCAAAACTTCAAGGGGATCCTGATGGAATTCAAAAGACCTAAACCCACCCCCAGATCCCGACTTGGGCAATCCCTGAGGGCCAGAGGCTTCTGGAAATGGGTCAACAGAACCCTTTTGTCAAGGAGTTTCCTCGACATGGTCCTGATCTCCCACATTCCCAGACCCCACCGGCGAATCACCTTCAGAACCGGGGTAGCGTAAGCCGGAAGATGCCCATGCGGTGTACGGAGATCCTTCACTTGTCCTCCTGTCTCCCATTCCTGGAAGAAAGGCCGAAACCATCCCCTGCAGGAGTATACCCACGGAGGAGCCCTCTCTTTCCAGAGGTTTGCTACATTGATCTTAAGAAAGGTATTCACTAGGAACACCACAGGGTTGACCATACACAACCCTCCTTGTCTCCTCGTGCGGTAAGTAACCTCCCTCTTGATAAGGTTCAGCCTATTCCCCCATAACAGCTGGAAGAACAGACTGTACACCCGAGTCCAGAGGGGTTCTGGCAACATGCACACACTGCCCAGATATATCAGCAATGGGAGCAGGTAAGTTTTAATCAAGTTCACTCTTTCCCTGAGGGTCAAAGACCAACCCTTCCACTGGTCCACCTTCTGAGCGGCAATCTTAAGCCTGCCGTCCCAGTTTTGCATGGGGTAATCCCCCTGGCCAAATTCGATGCCGAGAACTTTGGCAGAGTCTTGGGGCCCTGGAAGAGTGTCCGGGAGATCAAAGCCTGGATCCCCCTCTCCCAGCCAGAGACTCTCACACTTATCCCGGTTGATCTTGGACCCAGAAGCCTCTGAGTAGCGGTCAACCTCTGACATCACCCATTGCGCCTCCCCTCTCGAGGACACAAAAACGGTGACATCATCGGCATAAGCTACCACTCTAAGAGTGGCTTCCGGTGCTGCCCGATCCATCCCGACTCCCACCAACGGCCCACGATCAACCCTCCTAAGGAATGGGTCAATCGCGAACACGTATAAAAGTGGGCTCAGAGGACAACCCTGGCGAACACCAGACCCGACCTCAAAAGAGCGGCCAATCCAACCATTCACAAGCGGGAAACTCTCTGCCCCTGCATACAAAACCTTTAGCCAATTGACAAACTCCCCCGGCAGGCCATACCTCAGAAGGACAGACCAGAGGTACTCGTGGTTAACCCGATCAAACGCTTTTGCCTGATCCAAGGACAGCAAGTACCCCTTCCAGTTACCAGCCCTGCCCTGCTCCACTGCCTCCCGAACACAAAGCACAGCACTAAATGTACTGCGGCCTGGAACAGAGCAGTGCTGGGTCCCCGAAAGGAGCCGGGGCGCAAACTGCACCAGCCGATTAAACAGCACCTTTGCCAAAACCTTTCTGTCCGTATTGAGAAGCGCTATGGGACGCCAGTTCTCAATACGAGATCGGTCCTTACCCTTTGACAGAATGATCAGGGCAGACCTCCTCATTGACTTCGGCAGAGCGCCCGAGGAAAGACACTCATTGAATACCTCAGTCAAGAGGGGAACCAAGGCGTCCTTAAAGGTCTTATAGAACTCAGATGTTAAGCCATCTGGACCTGGCGATTTCTTGAGGGCGAGCCCTTCAATCGCCCGGCTGACTTCCTCTTCACTGATCATCTCTGTCAAAACATCAAGAGAGGGGTCTACTCCTGGCTCAGGGACAGTTTCAGCCAGAAAAGCCGATATCACATCCCGATCTAGATCCTTCCTGCCCAAGAGGTGCGAGTAGAAGGATCTGACGACCTCCAGAATCCCTGATCTGGACCTTTTCAGGGATCCCGTACTGTCAACCAGTCCTGTGACAACTTTACTACTCACTGACATCTTGCAGTTCCTGTAAGGGTCGGGCGAGCGGTACTTCCCGTAATCCCTCTCAAAAACCAAAGATGCGTGTCTATCGTACTGACACCTCTTCAGCAAGGATTTCACTCTGGAGATGTCCTCACGACTACCTCCAGTCGAGACGAGATGCTCGAGTTTCCTCCTCAGGCCCTGATACAGGCGGTACCTGTCCAGGCTCCTGAGGCTCGAGAGCTGGCGGAAGAATCTCGCCACCCTTTTCTTGAGCATCTCCCACCACTCTGACTTACTGCTACAAAGGCCCAGCAATGGTACCTGGCTCTGAAGAAAGTCCTCAAAGGATTGTCTTATCTCTGCTTCTTCCAGGAGAGACGAATTGAGCTTCCAATAGCCTCTTCCCATCCGGGGGGTCTCTGTAACATTCAGAGAAAACAAAATTAGACAGTGGTCGGAGAACTCCACCTCAACAACGGACACTGCTGAAGAAATGGCTTCCTCCTTTAAATAAAACCTGTCTATTCTAGACCTGCAGCTACCCCTATAATAGGTGAACCCCGCGTGGCCTGGGGTGTGCCGGATGTGGACATCCACCAGGCGAGCCTCACTAGCTATGCTATTAAGAGCGACGCTATCATAAGTCAGCTTGTCTCTGGAACCTCCCCTATCCTGGGACCTCGTGACAGCATTGAAGTCCCCTCCAAAGACCACCTGCCGACTTGTAAAAAGGTAGGGCTTGATCCTCATAAAGAGACACTTCCTGTCCCACTTGGACTGGGGACCATAGATGTTAATTAGGCGAAGTTCTTGTCCCTTCATGAGGACATCCAGGATCAGGCACCTCCCCATTTCTAACTCAATAACTCGTCGGCATTCTACCGGTGCGGTAAAAAGGACCGCCACCCCGCTATACGGCTCGGCCGCAAGAGACCAATAGGAAGGCCCGTGTCTCCATTCCCTCTTAGCTTTAAACACGGCCGCCAAATCTGGCAGCCTGGTCTCCTGCAAAAATAAAATGTCGGCTTCAACACGGCCGAGAAAATCAAAGGCCGCAAATCTAGCCGCATCAGATTTAATGCTGGCGACATTAATGGACGCCAGCGTCAACGGAGTGGGTGCCGCCATCATGAGTGATTGAGTTAGACGGCTTTTTTCTTACTATTTCCCTTCCCCCTACTGTCCTCTGAAGATGATGCCTTTTCCCTTTTCCCTTCAGAATTGGGGCAACTTCTCTTTAATGAAATCGAGGTGTCCATGTTATTACTGGCCCCCAAGGACCCACCCGGACCACCCTCTCCTTCGTCCTTGTCTCCTGACTCTGAGTCAGTCTCCCACTCTGAGGACCCGGCTTCCCCAGAGGATAGAGACTCGGCGCCCCCTGCAGGCTGCTCCGCCGCCACCTCCAGAACCCCACCCTCAGCCTCTCCTTCCGAGGAGGCGATCTTATCGAGGGTGAGGAACCGGTTGGAAAGCTCAACCAGAGGGGAGGAAGTTTTCCCTTCCTTAGGTACCTTAGATCGGCCGCGTTTTTTCTTTTTCTGCTTGCGCTTATTTTCCAGCCAAATCCTGTTATCCTCATCCATACTCTCATAATGGGAGGACGTGGAGGACATGGCACCTTTCTCGCGCTCCATCCTCCTGACCTCCTCATCCAACTCATCATCCCTCAGGGCCTCAGTAGCAAGACCAGCCTCTGAGGAAGGACCAAGGGTCACCCCAGCAACCTGAGGCTTCCCCAGTTCTCTCCCTTTTTGTCTGGCTTCAAGCCGCCTCAACTGAGAAGGTGACTTATTCTTGCTTTTCTTCACAGGCCCCTCAGCTCCTCCACCTCTGCTGGTACCTTCCCCAGCAGAAGCAACCTCATGGCTCTCCTCCACTGGGGTCACAACCGCATTGGCAAAGGAGCGAGGACAACGGCTGAAAGGGTGACCGAGCTCACCACACAGGTTACACCTAATGTCCTTACAGGATGCAGCGAGATGACCTAGCCCACCACACAAAGCGCACTCCTGCACTTGGCAGCTGGCGCTAAAGTGTGTGGGGTCACCGCACCTGTGACAGACCTTCGGCTGCCCCTGGTAGAAAATCAGGATTCTGTCCCGCCCAAGAAAGGCTGAAGAAGGAATGTGGGCGACTGTGCCGCCTGAACACTTCAACTTCATCATGAAGGTCCAGGCCCCAGACCAAATGCCAAATTCATCGCGGTTTTTCTGAGGTACCTGTACAACCTCACCATAACGACTTAGCCAAGTCATGATGTCCACGCAAGAAAGTGACTCGTTACGGGTCAAAACGGTCACCTTCTTGACTGTGTTTTGGCGAGACACTGCTTGCACAGCAAAGTCTCGCCAGCCAGGCTCGTTCCTTGCCAGCTCATAATTCGACCAGAAGAGCTCTAAGCCCTCCGGCCGAACAAAGCTGACATCGAACTCCAGAGTACCATAAGGATGTATCAGGGCAAAGATGTCACTAGCCCTGAAGTTCATCTTCAGGAGGAGCTCCACCACCCTTGACCTGGGTGGGCATGCGTCACTGCCCCTCCAGCGAAGACGAACCACATTCCTACGGGCAGCTCCGGGCCCGGTTGTGGGTAAAGACCATACAGTCTCTCCCCCCCTTTTCTCTTGGAAGGCTGCCAGGCCATGCCTGTCTGTCCAGAAGGACAGATCAACATCTCTCCCCTCTACATTGATTGACTTTTCCCCTCTCCTGAGAGCCTCCAGAAGACGCCTTTGCAAAACGCTATTCCCAGAGTCAGGAGACAAGGAGTTAACCCCACTTGCCCCAGCGGTGACATTCGCATAGCTCCTTATGGGAGCGGCCACCACTGGGGGTGCAGATGGACCAGCACTCACACCAGGATCCCCCTCAGCACCATTCACCACCCCCACATTCACCACACTATGTGCATTACTGCCTCGCTTCCTTGCATCACTCACACCAGCTGGGCCAGGAGGACCTGGGGTTGCCTCGGCGTCACTGGACACTGGGGGTAGAGCCACCTCCATAGCTGATACAGCCTGAGAAGAGGCAGCTCCAACCCCGATCTTACTTGTGCCCTCTGCCTCATTGGCATTAACCCCTTGTTGACCAGCTATTTTAATGTTTGTGCACCGCTGCTCACTAGATGCATGAGGTCTCTTATCTTTATGAAGTCCGGAAAGTCTCTTGTTACCATCTCCTGGGTCTGATGACCCAATGCAAAATAATATTTTTCCTGCGCCCTTTCCTGCAGGCTGCACAGGACGCTTGGGAGGCGCTGCACCACAAGCCCCAGCAGCCCCATCACACTGCCGCTGCTTACCGGAGCAAGCAACAGCCACAGCGCTAGGGGCCACAGGAGCCACCGCCACTGCCCCTGGCACAGGGCCACCCCCCCCCTCCCACTGGGGGGCAGCGCACAGTACCAGGACCTGCTGGATCGCCCTCACTGTCCGGCCTTTCGGCCGATGCCTTCCCTGCACCATCCTTGCTACTACAAACAAGGCTGGTGCTCTGCGCCATGATGGAACGTGGCTTTGCAATCTCCCCGCACCCTGGCACCGAGTCCACTGCAGGATTCGTGCTGGGCTGGGCAACGGGGCCTACACGACAGGCTGGCACTGCTGCCCGCCCGGAGGGAACAGGGAGGGGACGAAACACCAGATTCACCTCCTGAGACGCCTTGATCTTCTTGGCTCTCTTCTTTCTCTTTAGGTCGTCATCTGGCAAATCATCGCCGAAGGAGAAGTTCTGGAGGTGAACTGGGGACTCGAGATGTCGTATTTGAGCCATTAGCGCCCCCCCCTGGCCGCTGTCATCACTTTCCTCCTCCAGGTTGGCAGAGCCGCAGCCTGATGGTAATGGCGCTTGCTCTGCAGGCAGCCTGTCGTGCGAGGCCTGCTGGTGTTGGTGCAGGCCACCAGACGGACACGGCAGGTCTTCCTCATCCTCCTCATCATCGCCATCGCCTTCATCCGCCTGGATCTGAAGCCCCTTCAGCTTTCTCAGCTTCTCCTGGCGCATCTCCTCAAATCTGGCGTCGTTCTCCAACTTTTCCCTGAACGGACCGCTGTGCTCCCGGATCAACCGTCGTTTTTCCTGCAGAGCGGTGACCTCGGCTTTAAGTCTGTCAATGGTGTTAAGAAGATCAGACTTTTTCTTCTGTGTAGCCACCCCCGCTAGGGCCAAGGTCTCACGTATCTCCTCCTGGAGCCTATTCAGCGCCTTGCCAGCTTCCTCGTACTCACGGAGGTGCTCAGCAATCCGGGAGCCATAGATGGTAGCAGACTCCCGGGCCTTTAGATGTCCCCATGCTTTTTGCACACCTCCGTGAGCACCCAGCTTTCCAGCTGAACCACCCAACTTTCCCGCACAGTCACTCAGCTTTCCAGGAGGAGCACTCAGGCTGATGTTACTTGCCTTGATCTTCTGTGATCTGGAGACCTTGCAGCTTCCCTGGGTCTTGGGGGTGGCAGCCGAGGTCACATCGCTGCGTCCTTGGGTCCGGGCAGATCTTCTCACCCCCTCCATGTTGGCCGGTATCTGGCTTTTCCTGCCCCCCGCCGGCCTGGTCCGAGAGGCAGAAGCCTGGGATTTGCCTGGTTCACTCATCCCAGAAAACCCACTCCCTCCCTGGGGAGGAGAGAGCAGGCCTGGGTGGATTGGTCTTCCACCAGGTGGTGCAGGAGCTCAGCCACAGACAACCACACCCGTCAGCAGTTCACAGGGGAATGAGCCAGCACGAACTATTCTGCTGCTGGTGCAGTCACTGTGTACATACATGACATTACTTATCCTGTACTGATCCTGAGTTACATCCTGTATTATACCCCAGAGCTGCACTCACTATTCTGCTGCTGGTGCAGTCACTGTGTACATACATGACATTACTTATCCTGTACTGATCCTGAGTTACATCCTGTATTATACCCCAGAGCTGCACTCACTATTCTGCTGGTGCAGTCACTGTACATACATGACATTACTTATCCTGTACTGATCCTGAGTTACATCCTGTATTATACTCCAGAGCTGCACTCACTATTCTGCTGCTGGTGCAGTCACTGTGTACATACATGACATTACTTATCCTGTACTGATCCTGAGTTACATCCTGTATTATACCCCAGAGCTGCACTCACTATTCTGCTGCTGGTGCAGTCACTGTGTACATACATGGTATCACTTATCCTGTACTGATCCTGAGTTACATCCTGTATTATACCCCAGAGCTGCACTCACTATTCTGCTGCTGGTGCAGTCACTGTGTACATACATGACATTACTTATCCTGTACTGATCCTGAGTTACATCCTGTATTATACCCCAGAGCTGCACTCACTATTCTGCTGCTGGTGCAGTCACTGTGTACATACATGACATTACTTATCCTGTACTCATCCTGAGTTACATCCTGTATTATACTCCAGAGCTGCACTCACTATTCTGCTGCTGGTGCAGTCACTGTACATACATGACATTACTTATCCTGTACTGATCCTGAGTTACATCCTGTATTATACCCCAGAGCTGCACTCACTATTCTGCTGCTGGTGCAGTCACTGTGTACATACATGACATTACTTATCCTGTACTGATCCTGAGTTACATCCTGTATTATACCCCAGAGCTGCACTCACTATTCTGCTGCTGGTACAGTCACTGTGTACATACATGACATTACTTATCCTGTACTGATCCTGAGTTACATCCTGTATTATACCCCAGAGCTGCACTCACTATTCTGCTGCTGGTACAGTCACTGTGTACATACATGACATTACTTATCCTGTACTGATCCTGAGTTACATCCTGTATTATACTCCAGAGCTGCACTCACTATTCTTCTGCTGGTGCAGTCACTGTGTACATACATGACATTACTTATCCTGTACTGATCCTGAGTTACATCCTGTATCATACTCCAGAGCTGCACTCACTATTCTGCTGCTGGTGCAGTCACTGTGTACATACATGACATTACTTATCCTGTACTGATCCTGAGTTACATCCTGTATTATACCCCAGAGCTGCACTCACTATTCTGCTGCTGGTACAGTCACTGTGTACATACATGACATTACTTATCCTGTACTGATCCTGAGTTACATCCTGTATTATACACCAGAGCTGCACTCACTATTCTGCTGCTGGTGCAGTCACTGTGTACATACATGACATTACTTATCCTGTACTGATCCTGAGTTACATCCTGTATTATATCCCAGAGCTGCACTCACTATTCTGCTGCTGGTGCAGTCACTGTGTACATACATGACATTACTTATCCTGTACTGATCCTGAGTTACAACCTGTATTATACTTCAGAGCTGTACTCACTATTCTGCTGCTGCAGGTGCAGTCACTGTGTACATACATGACATTACTTATCCTGTACTGATCCTGAGTTACATCCTGTATTATACCCCAGAGCTGCACTCACTATTCTGCTGCTGGTGCAGTCACTGGCCCCCGTTTATTAAAGAGAACCTGTCACTAAAGACAGGTTGCAAAAGCTGCATTACAAATATGCCTTCTGCTCTACAATATATAATTGTGTGTTATAAATTACCTTACACCCTTGGGGGGTCCTGTTCATTACAGAGCTCACAGCCTGGTGAGCTGACATCAGTGGGAGAGGGAGGAGCTGTACAAGAGCACAGAGGTGGGGGCTGAGAGCTGAGGAGTCTGCAGCACAGACAAGTCACATGTTTGTTTTTTTAATGCATCCAAACCAAAGCCCAACCACTAGGACTACACAGAGGATTCTGTAAGGATACAAAGTAAGTTATAACACACAATTATATATCAAGGCAAATGCTTAGAGAAAGCAGAAAGACATATCTGCACTGCAGCTGTATAACCTTCTATAAGGTTATAACAGGCTTCTATAACCTGTCTTTATTCAAGGTGAGGTCACTGGTGACGGGTTCCCTTTTAAGTGTTTGCGCCAAGTGTTTGTGTCAAACAAAAAAATGTGCACCTAAAGGGGTTGTTACTGCTTAGTCAGAGTTTGCACCACAATTCTGCAACATAGACAAAGTGCACCCAAAAAAACGGTGCAGACTTCCCGAGCAGCGCAGCAGTCTGCCGCCCCCTGCACGTAGCACATACTGCACTAGTTCTGGTAATTGGTGTAGAGCAGCCCCAGATTCCTGTATCCGATCCCTCCCCCATCTATAAAGCTATCAGTGATGTATATGGGTGGGGTATCTCCTCAGTAATGTATCCCAGGCCCTGCAATGCTGCGGTAATAAAGCTGTTACCTCTAGGAGACAACCAATCTCTGTTCATGGAATGGACCCGGATCAGATGTTCAATGTCTGCTATGGATTCCCCACCCTTCCAGGTTAACCCTTTCATCCCCATTACTAGTACAGAATTCCCTCTCAGAGAAGCAGCTTGGTTAAAGAAAAAGTTGCAATATCATTTTAAAGGGAACCTGTCACCAGGAGAATCAATATAAAACCACAATAAGTACGTTGTAGGGCCGGTTGCTTGTATGCTGGACATGTACGGCCTGCAGCCGGAAAAATTAACTTATATTCATAGTCCGCTTCCAGTCAAGGGGGTGGGGTTTGGGGAAAAGCAATCAAGGAGGCGCCGGCCCTTATGGCTGCATATCTACATAACTGCGCCACCTTATCCCTTCGTAGCCGGCCCTGCCTCCTGGCTTCTTATCCTCTGCTTGGACTGCTGCGGTTCTTGCGCATGTGCAGCGCTCCTTCCTCCCTCCACGTACATGGGTCAAAGCATAGATGATCAGCGCTTGCGCGAGAATTGAAACGAGATGGAGATTACAGGGTGAGAGGGGGTTATGTAAAGATGCGGCCATATGGATCCATGGATATAAGTAAATTTTTCTGGCTGCAGGCAGTGGTCTTAATTTATAGTACTAGGTGATAAATCTATGGTCACTGAGGCCCACAAGGTGTGCCCTGTAAGAAAGGAGTGACCCTTCCCCTCTCCATAGAAATGCACAGGACACAAGCAGACGGTGATTTCTGAGCTCACATCCTGCCAAACTGACTGGACTGATGGACAACGAGCCAAAACATAAAGTCACAGAACCCAGGAGTTTATTAGAGCAAAGAAGTGGAATATTCCTGAATGGCCAAGTGCACAGAACAGCCGCCACACAAAACTGGCGCAGACACTTTATAAATACGTGTACAAGCAGTTTACACATTTTTTTTTAGGGCAAAGTCAGACACAAAACTGGTGCAAACGTTTTAATAAATGTGGCCCAATGTCCCAGGAAAGACAATTATATGATGCATATGCAACATCCCCCACCGGGGCCTAGCCTTTTCTTGGGTCCTGGAGGCAGCTGGGGCCCAGAATACTGGAGTGGCTGGCTGTTGCGGCCTAGGCATGTTGTGGTCACGGTGCTTGGTGTGGGGACCGGAGGGCTGTCCTACAGTCTGGCAGCTCTCCAGCGGGTGGTTTGTGCAAGAAATATGGAGGGAGAGGCTGATGTATTGCCCATCCCTATCCTGGGGTTTTGTTAAACCCTGGTCAGGTGGGGGCTCACTCTCCAATCACACTCCAGTTCACATAAAGGAATACAATTGGATAATAATTCACATAACTTTAACCCTTGCTGTACAGGCAGGGTCCATTGCCGCTAACATCTGATATCCAGGTCTGGAACCTTACTGGAGGGTTCACGGCTCCCTCTGTCAGCTCCTAACCTGGAGAGGGAATTGTTCGCAACTACCCCCTTGCCACTGTCTTGGCAGGGGTGTTGCAGATATATTTTATCCTGGGGGCAGCTGTCTATCCTATGAAAAGGGGTCTAAAGCCCTGAAATCCAGTGAAGACCTGAACAGACAGGACCCCAGAGGATTTATAAATTGGATGTATTGAAGCTCGGTGGAGGGGCAGGAGTGCCGGACCCATCCTCATCATTATTAATGGCTGACGCTTCACTTCTCAGAACATTTAAACCCACAATGGACATGAGGAGATCTCCGCTCTGTGCTTGTGGCCTGAGTGCTGCCCGGCCACATAAAACATACATGTGTTGTAATATATCTATAGGATAAGACCATCCCAGGGTAAAACATGATGCATAGATGGATCAATACCAAGCGATATCCCTCCTTTATAGGCGGACACACTTATCCCATCGCCCGCACCACAGTCACGTCATGCACCTTTTACACAACTATTCCTAATGAGATCTAGAGTGAAGGAGTTGAAGCAGTTCTGGGCTTTCCCAGGTTTCGGAATACTGTACCCTGTTCTACCATTTGGATGTGGAACTAGTAATTCCTAGGGAACTAGGGGGTCCCAGACATATCCAATCATACAAAGGTCAATTATAACTCCATATAATACTGATGTAATACCTTCATACCCAGGCTCATATATAGTGCTCATTATGTGTAATACTATCTGCACCACATTATGTATTTCATTTTATGGCACTGAATTATATTATATCTTATTAGTTTGTAGATTATATTTTTTAATTTTATCCCATGAAGTAATAAATCTGTCACTCACAGCAAACTGGAATTACAAGTGATTAATGCAAAGCTAAATATATTACATCTGACAAATGAGTTCATGGCCATTAACACTTTACACTGATGCAGGGAAACCACTAAGAGGACGGAGGAAATAAAACAATTGTGGTTTAGCAAAGAGAGAACGTAAGCAAGAAAGTAGTTTATACTCTAAGCACAGAAGATTTACTGCATCAGCAGCAGCAGCTCTAACACTGGATGCAAAAGAACATAACTACTATAATACTGCCCCTATGTACAGGAATATAACTACTATAATACTGCCCCTATGTACAGGAATATAACTACTATAATACTGCCCCCTATGTACAAGAATATAACTACTATAATACTGCCCCCTATGTACAGGAATATAACTACTATAATACTGCCCCCTATGTACAGGAATATAACTACTATAATACTGCCCCCTATGTACAGGAATATAACTACTATAATACTGCCCCCTATGTACAAGAATATAACTACTATAATACTGCCCCTATGTACAGGAATATAACTACTATAATACTGCCCCTATGTACAGGAATATAACTACTATAATACTGCCCCCTATGTACAAGAATATAACTACTATAATACTGCCCCTATGTACAGGAATATAACTACTATAATACTGCCCCTATGTACAGGAATATAACTACTATAATACTGCCCCCTATGTACAGGAATATAACTACTATAATACTGCCTCCTATGTACAAGAATATAACTACTATAATACTGCCCCCTATGTACAGGAATATAACTACTATAATACTGCCCCCTATGTACAAGAATATAACTACTATAATACTGCCCCCTATGTACAAGAATATAACTACTATAATACTGCCCCCTATGTACAAGAATATAACTACTATAATACTGCCCCCTATGTACAGGAATATAATTACTATAATACTGCCCCTATGTACAAGAATATAACTACTATAATACTGCCTCCTATGTACAAGAATGTAACTACTATAATACTGCCCCCTATGTACAGGAATATAACTACTATAATACTGCTCCCTATGTACAGAAATATAACTACTATAATACTGCCCCCTATGTACAAGAATATAACTACTATAATACTGCTCCCTATGTACAAGAATATAACTACTATAATACTGCCTCCTATGTACAAGAATATAACTACTATAATACTGCCCACTATGTACAGGAATATAACTACTATAATACTGCCCCCTATGTACAAGAATATAACTACTATAATACTGCCCCCTATGTACAGGAATATAACTACTATAATACTGCCCCCTATGTACAAGAATATAACTACTATAATACTGCCCCCTATGTACAGGAATATAACTACTATAATACTGCCCCCTATGTACAAGAATATAACTACTATAATACTGCCCCCTATGTACAGGAATATAACTACTATAATACTGCCCCCTATGTACAAGAATATAACTACTATAATACTGCCCCCTATGTACAAGAATATAACTACTATAATACTGCCCCCTATGTAGAAGAATATAACTACTATAATACTGCCCCCTATGTACAGGAATATAACTACTATAATACTGCCTCCTTTGTACAAGAATATAACTACTATAATACTGCCCCCTATGTACAAGAATATAACTACTATAATACTGCCCCCTATGTACAGGAATATAACTACTATAATACTGCCCCCTATGTACAGGAATATAACTACTATAATACTGCCCCCTATGTACAAGAATATAACTACTATATAACTGCCCCCTATGTACAGGAATATAACTACTATAATACTACCCCCTATGTACAAGAATATAACTACTATAATACTGCCTCCTATGTACAGGAATATAACTACTATAATACTGCTCCTTATGTAAAGGAATATAACTACTATAGTACTGCCCCCTATGTACAGGGATATAACTACTATAATACTGCTCCTTATGTACAGGAATATAACTACTATAATACTGCTCCCTATGTACAGGAATATAACTACTATAATACTGCCCCCTATGTACAAGAATATAACTACTATAATACTGCCCCCTATGTACAGGAATATAACTACTATAATACTGCCCCCTATGTACAGGAATATAACTACTATAATACCGCCCCCTATGTACAGGAATATAACTACTACAATACTGCTCCCTATGTACAAGAATATAACTACTATAATACTGTCCCCTATGTACAGGAATATAACTACTATAATACTGCCCCCTATGTACAAGAATATAACTACTATAATACTGCCCCCTATGTACAAGAATATAACTACTATAATACTGCCCCCTATGTACAAGAATATAACTACTATAATACTGCCCCCTATGTACAGGAATATAACTACTATAATACTGCCCCCTATATACAGGAATATAACTACTATAATACTGCCCCCTATGTACAGGAATATAACTACTATAATACTGCCCCCTATGTACAGGAATATAACTACTATAATACATCCCCCTATGTACAGGAATATAACTACTATAATACTGCTCCCTATGTATGAGAATATAACTACTATAATACTGCTCCCTATGTACAGGAATATAACTACTATAATACTGCCCCCTATGTACAGGAATATAACTACTATAATACTGCCCCCTATGTACAAGAATATAACTACTATAATACTGCCCCCTATGTACAGGAATATAACTACTATAATACTGCCCCCTATGTACAAGAATATAACTACTATAATACTGCCCCCTATGTACAGGAATATAACTACTATAATACTGCCCCCTATGTACAAGAATATAACTACTATAATACTGCCCCCTATGTAGAAGAATATAACTACTATAATACTGCCCCCTATGTAGAAGAATATAACTACTATAATACTGCCCCCTATGTACAGGAATATAACTACTATAATACTGCCTCCTTTGTACAAGAATATAACTACTATAATACTGCCCCCTATGTACAAGAATATAACTACTATAATACTGCCCCCTATGTACAGGAATATAACTACTATAATACTGCCCCCTATGTACAGGAATATAACTACTATAATACTGCCCCCTATGTACAAGAATATAACTACTATATAACTGCCCCCTATGTACAGGAATATAACTACTATAATACTACCCCCTATGTACAAGAATATAACTACTATAATACTGCCTCCTATGTACAGGAATATAACTACTATAATACTGCTCCTTATGTAAAGGAATATAACTACTATAGTACTGCCCCCTATGTACAGGAATATAACTACTATAATACTGCTCCTTATGTACAGGAATATAACTACTATAATACTGCTCCCTATGTACAGGAATATAACTACTATAATACTGCCCCCTATGTACAAGAATATAACTACTATAATACTGCCCCCTATGTACAGGAATATAACTACTATAATACTGCCCCCTATGTACAGGAATATAACTACTATAATACCGCCCCCTATGTACAAGAATATAACTACTATAATACTGTCCCCTATGTACAGGAATATAACTACTATAATACTGCCCCCTATGTACAAGAATATAACTACTATAATACTGCCCCCTATGTACAAGAATATAACTACTATAATACTGCCCCCTATGTACAAGAATATAACTACTATAATACTGCCCCCTATGTACAGGAATATAACTACTATAATACTGCCCCCTATATACAGGAATATAACTACTATAATACTGCCCCCTATGTACAGGAATATAACTACTATAATACTGCCCCCTATGTACAGGAATATAACTACTATAATACATCCCCCTATGTACAGGAATATAACTACTATAATACTGCTCCCTATGTATGAGAATATAACTACTATAATACTGCTCCCTATGTACAGGAATATAACTACTATAATACTGCCCCCTATGTACAGGAATATAACTACTATAATACTGCCCCCTATGTACAAGAATATAACTACTATAATACTGCCCCCTATGTACAGGGATTTAACTACTATAATACTGCCCCCTATGTACAGGAATATAACTACTATAATACTGCCCCCTATGTACAAGAATATAACTACTATAATACTGCCC
Organism: Engystomops pustulosus; assembly: GCF_040894005.1. Taxonomy (NCBI): domain Eukaryota; kingdom Metazoa; phylum Chordata; class Amphibia; order Anura; family Leptodactylidae; genus Engystomops; species Engystomops pustulosus. The sequence continues at coordinate 107,826,193 of NC_092419.1, forward strand.
CCTATGTACAAGAATATAACTACTATAATACTGCCCCCTATGTACAGGGATTTAACTACTATAATACTGCCCCCTATGTACAGGAATATAACTACTATAATACTGCCCCCTATGTACAGGGATATAACTACTATAATACTGCCCCCTATGTACAGGAATATAACTACTATAATACTTCCCCCTATGTACAGGAATATAACTACTATAATACTGCCCCCTATGTACAAGAATATAACTACTATAATAACTGCCCCCTATGTACAGGAATATAACTACTATAATACTGCCCCTATGTACAGGAATATAACTACTATAATACTACCCCCTATGTACAGGAATATAACTACTATAATACTGCCCCCTATGTACAAGAATAAAACTACTATAATACTGCCCCCTATGTACAGGAATATAACTACTATAATACTTCCCCTATGTACAGGAATATAACTACTATAATACTTCCCCCTATGTACAGGAATATAACTACTATAATACTGCCTCCTATGTACAAGAATATAACTACTATAATACTGCCCCCTATGTACAGGGATATAACTACTATAATACTGCCCCCTATGTACAGGGATATAACTACTATAATACTTCCCCCTATGTACAGGAATATAACTACTATAATACTGCCCCCTATGTACAGGAATATAACTACTATAATACTTCCCCCTATGTACAGGAATATAACTACTATAATACTGCCTCCTATGTACAGGGATATAACTACTATAATACTGCCTCCTATGTACAGGAATATAACTACTATAATACTTCCCCCTATGTACAGGAATATAACTACTATAATACTGCTCCCTATGTTTGAGAATATAACTACTATAATACTGCTCCCTATGTACAGGAATATAACTACTATAATACTGCCCCCTATGTACAAGAATATAACTACTATAATACTGCCCCCTATGTACAGGGATATAACTACTATAATACTGCCCCCTATGTACAGGAATATAACTACTATAATACTGCCCCCTATGTACAGGGATATAACTACTATAATACTGCCCCCTATGTACAAGAATATAACTACTATAATACTTCCCCCTATGTACAGGAATATAACTACTATAATACTGCCCCCTATGTACAAGAATATAACTACTATAATAACTGCCCCCTATGTACAGGAATATAACTACTATAATACTGCCCCTATGTACAGGAATATAACTACTATAATACTACCCCCTATGTAGAGGAATATAACTACTATAATACTGCCCCCTATGTACAAAAATAAAACTACTATAATACTGCCCCCTATGTACAGGAATATAACTACTATAATACTGCCCCTATGTACAGGAATATAACTACTATAATACTTCCCCCTATGTACAGGAATATAACTACTATAATACTGCCTCCTATGTACAAGAATATAACTACTATAATACTGCCCCCTATGTACAGGGATATAACTACTATAATACTGCCCCCTATGTACAGGGATATAACTACTATAATACTTCCCCCTATGTACAGGAATATAACTACTATAATACTGCCCCCTATGTACAGGAATATAACTACTATAATACTGCCCCCTATGTACAGGAATATAACTACTATAATACTGCCTCCTATGTACAGGGATATAACTACTATAATACTGCCTCCTATGTACAAGAATATAACTACTATAATACTGCCCCCTATGTACAGGGATATAACTACTATAATACTGCCCCCTATGTACAGGGATATAACTACTATAATACTGCCTCCTATGTACAAGAATATAACTACTATAATACTGCCCCCTATGTACAGGGATATAACTACTATAATACTGCCTCCTATGTACAAGAATATAACTACTATAATACTGCCCCCTATGTACAGGGATATAACTACTATAATACTGCCCCCTATGTACAGGGATATAACTACTATAATACTGCCCCCTATGTACAGGGATATAACTACTATAATACTGCCCCCTATGTACAGGGATATAACTACTATAATACTTCCCCCTATGTACAAGAATATAACTACTATAATACTTCCCCCTATGTACAAGAATATAACTACTATAATACTACCCCCTATGTACAAGAATATAACTACTATAATACTGCACCCTATGTACAAGAATATAACTACTATAATACTGCTCCCTATGTACAGGAATATAGCTACTATAATACTGCCCCCTATGTACAAGAATATAACTACTATAATACTGCCCCCTATGTACAAGAATATAACTACTATAATACTGCCCCCTATGTACAAGAATATAACTACTATAATACTGCCCCCTATGTACAAGAATATAACTACTAGAATACTGCCCCCTATGTACAAGAATATAACTACTATAATACTGCCCCCTATGTACAAGAATATAACTACTATAATACTTCCCCCTATGTACAGGAATATAACTACTATAATACTGCCCCCTATGTACAGGAATATAGCTACTATAATACTGCCCCCTATGTACAAGAATATAACTACTATAATACTGCCCCCTATGTACAAGAATATAACTACTATAATACTGCCCCCTATGTACAAGAATATAACTACTATAATACTGCTCCCTATGTACAGGAATATAGCTACTATAATACTGCCCCCTATGTACAAGAATATAACTACTATAATACTGCCCCCTATGTACAAGAATATAACTACTATAATACTGCCCCCTATGTACAAGAATATAACTACTATAATACTGCCCCCTATGTACAAGAATATAACTACTATAATACTGCCCCCTATGTACAAGAATATAACTACTATAATACTGCCCCCTATGTACAAGAATAAAACTACTATAATACTGCCCCCTATGTACAAGAATAAAACTACTATAATACTGCCCCCTATGTACAGGAATATAACTACTATAATACTGCCTCCTATGTACAAGAATATAACTACTATAATACTGCCCCCTATGTACAGGGATATAACTATTTTAATACTGCCCCCTATGTACAGGGATATAACTACTATAATACTTCCCCCTATGTACAGGAATATAACTACTATAATACTGCCCCCTATGTACAGGGATATAACTTCTATAATACTGCCCCCTATGTACAGGGATATAACTACTATAATACTGCCCCCTATGTACAGGGATATAACTACTATAATACTTCCCCCTATGTACAGGAATATAACTACTATAATACTGCCCCCTATGTACAGGAATATAACTACTATAATACTGCCCCCTATGTACAGGAATATAACTACTATAATACTGCCTCCTATGTACAGGGATATAACTACTATAATACTGCCTCCTATGTACAAGAATATAACTACTATAATACTGCCCCCTATGTACAGGAATATAACTACTATAATACTGCCTCCTATGTACAAGAATATAACTACTATAATACTGCCCCCTATGTACAGGAATATAACTACTATAATACTGCCTCCTATGTACAAGAATATAACTACTATAATACTGCCCCCTATGTACAGGGATATAACTACTATAATACTGCCCCCTATGTACAAGAATATAACTACTATAATACTGCCCCCTATGTACAAGAATATAACTACTATAACACTGCCCCCTATGTACAGGAATATAACTACTATAATACTGCCCCCTATGTACAGGAATATAACTACTATAATACTGCCCCCTATGTACAAGAATATAACTACTATAATACTGCCCCCTATGTACAGGGATATAACTACTATAATACTGCCCCCTATGTACAAGAATATAACTACTATAATACTGCCCCCTATGTACAAGAATATAACTACTATATTACTGCCCCCTATGTACAAGAATATAACTACTATAATACTGCCCCCTATGTACAAGAATATAACTACTATAATACTGCCCCCTATGTACAGGAATATAACTACTATAATACTGCCCCCTATGTACAAGAATATAACTACTATAATACTGCCCCCTATGTACAAGAATATAACTACTATAATACTGCCCCCTATGTACAAGAATATAACTACTATAATACTGCCCCCTTGCTGTGATGACGTGTGTGAGCTGAGCTCCTGAGTCTCTGCATGTCTGGAGCTAGCCCAGGGCGGGGCCACCCTGGGTGGGGAGATTCCCCAGGCAAGGCCCAGGCTTCCAGGCCTACACCGGGAGTGAACTCCCAAAAACCTTCTAGGGATGCGGATCCCAAAGTAAGCAGTAAAGATTGTGGACAGATTGCAGACAATGCAGTTGTGATAAGAAAGAATGAAAAAGTAACTGAAGCAGCAGTGAAAGCAGCAAGTCCCATGACCAGCCAGCGTGGAGGAGCACAGGTGATGCAGCAGAGTGAGAGACAAGCAGCAGGTGCACAGCCCCCCACTCCTGCACCCAGACAGAGGAGAACGTCTCTGGAGAGACAGACCCTGCGAGAGAACCTGCAGCAGAGGGATGTGGTGTCCAGCATGGCCGCTCCAGGCCGCACCAGGTCAGCAGTAAAGCCGCAGACTGTTACTACAAGTCCTGCTATGTGTGAACAGGCCCCTGCAAGTGCAAGCTACAGGCCTGGAAAGGAGACGGGTGCACCAAAACCATCTGGAGCTGCACCCCGACCAGCGCAGCAGGGGAAGGAGACCGTGCGAGCGCCTGAGCTGCAGTTGGCAGAGGAGATACCGACCCTGGTAAGGAGGATGGGGGAGCTGACTAACCATAAGAAAATGCTGCAGATGCAAATTGACTGTATGTACTCTCTTAGAACTGCACACCCTGAAAGCAGCACCCTGTATAACTCCAAGCTGCAGGGACTAGGCATAGAGCTGGCACAGGTGGTCAGGGATATGGACTGTGTCCTGGAGAGGATGGGACCCCTGGCCGAGTCATACAGGAACCAGGAGCGCTTCTCCCAGCAGAGGCAGAGCTGTGACTCTGGGCCCCTACAGCACAAGCTGGTTCCGTTACCCCAGATGTCTCCCCACGTGTGACACAGATTCTCAGGCCTGCGAGCTTTTCATTCCAGAAGGGACAGACACCAGATCAGCCGCAGAGCTCTGCAGCAGTCCCAGAGCAGGTGCATGGACCTGTAGTACCACAAGTCCCAGCAGTGTCTGTGCAGCAGCAGGATGGTGAACTTGCATCTATGGCTCAGGGTGATGCGGTGACCCAGGAGAACTCTAACGTGCTTGAGACTGGGGACACTGTTGGACATTCTGCTGTAACTGAAGGGTCGGGGGACAGAGGGGACCCTCAGTCTATCTGGGATGTTCAGCCGGGGGATAACATAGAGGTGGATGGGGGGCAGGGAGTTGTGAAGAATAATGTGTGTGACTTCCCCCCTTTAACATCGGGCCCCCTTGGAAAGTCAGGTCCCTCTAGTTCAGACCCTCCCCCCAACACCAGGAGTGAGCCCCATCCGGAACCTCCTAAAAACGCCTGGAGCCGCGGTGCTCCCTCCTTCACCTCCGATGCGCACTACTCCGGGCAGGCGTTTAAGAGGAGGAACGTAGTGCGCTTTAAGAATAGAGGCGACAAGGAAGATCTCCCAGATAGGAGGTTTGTGGTGCGGGATCTCCTATGCAGCCAAATGGGGTTCTCCCCAGATGACATCCTGGCGGTCATCAACCTTCCAGACAGACAGGGCTATGATGTCAGCTTTAAGCTCATGTCTAGTCTGGATAGGTTCTGGGATAAACTCCCCCGGTTCAGGGACACAGATGGCTGGAGCAGGTTTGTGTTTGTCCCCATATCCAGACCAGGTACTGTGGTGGTCAACATAATATTTTGGAACGAGTCTGTTCCCCCTCAGGATGTTCTAGTGTGGCTCAGGCGCCATTGTGATCTGGTGTCTGACCTCACTAAGAACCGAGACGCCGACGGTATCTGGACTGGAGGGTGGAAGGTTCTAGTAAAACTGAGACAGTTTAACAACATTACCCTGCACCTCCCCAACTCCTTCTATATAGGTAGAGAAAAGGGTGTCTGCTTCTATCCCGGGCAGCCACGGAAGTGCTTTAGATGTGGTAGGATTGGTCACGTGGCCAAAGTATGTACGGTAGTAAAGTGCAACCTGTGTGGGGAGGTCGGCCATCTCAGTGCCACCTGCGAGACGGTCAGATGCAACCTCTGCGGAGAGATGGGCCACCCGCACAAGGACTGCCCGGAGGCCTGGCATAACATCGCCAGGGACTTATCAGATGATGAGATGGTGCAGGAGGCAGACGCCTTAGGGGAGGAGGCCTTGGTGTCGGGGCAAATTCTGACTAGGCGGGAGGTACAGGGGTCAGGTGATGCAGAACCCCAGCAGTCAGAGAGTTCTCAGGGGAGTGTGGAGGTTGTAACCCAACACCAACTTCAGGCCGCCACCTCTATAGTACCCACTGAATATGAGGAGGTGAAAAAGAATAAAAGGAAGAAAAAAGACAAATCCTCCCGTAAGCCTGAGGAGTACAGTGCGGAGCCTAAGACCAGGAGGAAGTCCAGTGGTGATGCCGGGGTCATGGTCCTCTCCAACAGGTTTGATGCTCTGTCATCAGATGGGGACTTTGAAAAAGAGCTAGAAAGAATTGATAATGAGTGTGAGGTGGACACAGGGGATCCTCCAACTAAGAAGAAGCCCCCTCCTGTAGATACCGCTGAGGAGTCGGACATGGAGACTGGTGGTAGACAGGAGGACTTTGATTCTGACACATGATGATGGGGGTCGCTGCTCTGCTTTTTCACTGTGATGGCTGGATTCTCTCTAAAAGTTGCTTCTAGCAACGTTAACAGCATTAAAGTAAGAAGGACCAGACACGCCGTGTATGACCACCTGAGATATCTGGACGCTGATGTCATATTTCTGCAGGAGACCCGTCTGACCACCTTAGGGCATCTCCGTGAGGCTGAGCGTGAGTGGCGGTCTGGTCCTTCTTACTGGTCACTGGCTGTGGAGCCGTACGCCGGGGTCGCCATACTGTTTAACACCACAGACGTGACGGTGGACAGGCTGACGGAGGTCGCTATGGGGAGGTGCCTGGTGCTAGAGGTGACCATCCATGGTAGGCGGCTCCGGCTGATCAACATCTATGGCCCACAGACAGTGACAGAGAGAATCCAGCTGTTCAATGAGGTGAAACAATATCTTTTCACCTCAATCCCTGTAATAATGGCGGGCGACTTTAATGTTACCATGACATCGGGTGACAGGTCCACGGGCAGAGCAGTGGTCAGAGACTCCAGGGTCCTACAGAGCATAATATCACAGGCAAACCTACGCGATGTATTTACCTTGGAAGGGAGGAAACCTAAGTACACCTATACGTGTGCTGACAGGCACAGCAGGATCGATATGGCTTTTGTGAGTCCCTCAGAGAATGTTAATGGGATGAGTGAGAAGGTTGTCCCATATTCTGACCATCTTGTCTTATTGTTTCACCTAGGAGCCACTAACCGCTCGGACATTGGTCGGGGGTTATGGAGGCTCAATTCTAGCATCCTGGATGATGCCTATATCCAGAACTGTATCCACTCCCTTTTTCAGGACCAGCTCCAGAGAGTAGACTTCTACGACAACATATGTGACTGGTGGGAGAACGTCAAGGAGGAGATCAGGTCCCTCTTAAAGAGACTGTCAGTGAAGAAGGGTAAGAGTAAGTACAGCCAGTATCTCAAGCTGCGGAAAGAATTGGAGTCACTGTATTCGGCGGGTGGGGATGACAAACAAAAGATTGACCGACTGAAGTCTGAAATAAAGCAGTATCAGTACAGCCGCTACACGTCCCTGGTAATAGAAAGAGATTACGGAAAATTGGGCGTTCCTGATCCGTATGAAAATTGCCGGGAACGTGTGGCCAAGAAATCGATCACAGGTCTCACTGACTCCCAGGGAGTTTTGCAGGAATCTCGGGAGGGTATCCTGGGGGTGGTGAGATCCTATTATGCTGAGTTATTTCAGAAAAAGGTTTTGGATAAAGAGAAAATGGCTCAATTCTTGGAGGCAACTCCAGGTCCTGACACTAGAGATTTGGATTTCTCTCCTTTGACAGCAGGAATAACAGAGGAGGAGGTTAAAGAGGCCATTGATAAGTTACATCTGAAGAAGGCACCAGGTCCTGATGGGATAACAGCAGAATTCTATAAGAAGTTCAGAGACATCTTGGCTCCAATCCTTGTGGATGTGTTTACTAATTGTCTAGAAAATCACCTGATGCCTCCATCCATGAGAGTGTCCTCCCTTATTCTGCTGTCCAAAGGTAAGGAGCCTAGTGACATCAAGAACTGGAGGCCGATTGCCCTCTTGAATGTCGACCGGAAGATTTTGGCAAAAATTCTGTTTTCTAGATTAGTCTGTTTGTCCCCGGCACTGTTGGCAGGCTCTCAGTACGGCACAGTAAGAGGGCGGAACATCTCTGGAGCAGTCATCTCGATAAGGGAGATGTTTGAGAGATGTAAAGCTCTGAGGTGTGGGAGATATGTTGTAGGTCTGGACCAGGCTAAAGCCTTTGACAGGGTTGACCACGATTATCTATGGGCCACTTTGTCAAAGTACGGTATTCCGGGACAATTTATAGATTGGCTGAGAACTTTGTATAGAGAGGCGAAGAGCTTTCCTCTGATCAATGGTTGGCAGGGGGACACTTTCGGAGTAGAGGCCGGGGTGAGGCAGGGCTGCCCCCTGAGTCCACTGCTGTATGTGTTTGCCATAGACTTGTTTCTGCGATCACTGCAGCGGTGTGATTTTCAGGGGGTGCCGGTCCCCCATTGCTTGCCTTTGAAGGTAGTCGCCTACGCGGATGATGTGACTGCGGTGATATCTGAGCCTCGTGAGGTGGAGATGTTATCTGCAGCCATCAGAAGTTACTCAGAGGCCTCCGGGTCTCTGGTCAACCTTGAGAAGAGTCAGGCTTTCTGGACATTGGATACTGCTCCTGGCTTTGATCTGCCACAATTCGCCAAGGCCTCCACCCATATTAAGATCCTTGGGGTGAAATTTGGGTGGGAAGATAATGCCAAACTAAATTGGGAAGAGAAGTTGGAAACCGGAAATACAAAGGTTCAGCGATGGAAGAACTGGAGGCTGACCTATAGAGAAAGGGTTACTCTGATGAAGACTTACCTGGTCCCTGTCTTCCTCTACGTCTCTGTCGTATTTCCTTTGGCAGAATCTTTCTCCGCTAGGCTCTTTAGTCTGTTCTTCCAGCTTTTATGGGGAAACAGGTTGAACCCAGTAAAAAGAGGGATCACCTACCTGCAGAGGAGAGAGGGTGGGCTGGATATGTTAAATCCAAGGGTTTTCTTTGACTCCATGTTTCTGAAAGTTAATTTTGGTTGCCTGGACTCAAATAATGGTCTCCTGTGGGTAAGTAGTGTCAGGACCTGGATATTGCCTTTTGCAGAGTCTTGGGTGCGAGGCGGCAGTCTCAAGAGGGGCCGATGGACTCCTGGCTTCCTCCCCCAGTATCTGGAGTATGGTCTCAGGTGTTTGAAAAAGTGGAGGCTAGACAAGACATTATTGGAGAGTAGGACCAGGAAGGACCTTTATACCAATATCTGTAGGACCTTCTATACAGTACAGCCAGCTCTGAGGGACTGCACAACGGCCACCCTGCAGGAAAGCCTGAGGTTCCTTAATAGTCCTAGACTCCCTGCAAAGCTCTTTGATATCGCCTGGTTATCCTTACATGGGAGGCTCTTTGTCAGGGGCAATTTAAAATTCTTAAGTCTCTCTGAGCGTTTGTGCCCCTTGGGATGTCAACAGGAGGAGACCATGGAGCATTTCACTACTGAGTGCCCGGGAGGGAGGCAGATATGGCAGGAGCTGTCCCACATACTCAAAATAGCAAGACTGCAGTCTCTGACCTACCCGGACATAATCTATGGGGTGACACCACAGGTAGCCGGCATCGACAGGGGGACAATGTACCTGATCATCAGTACAATTAAATACTACCATTGGCACACCAGGACCAGAGTGTCTGCACACAGCGAGTCCTTCCAGCCTATGAACGCTGTAACCCAAATACTCTCAGAGCTGAGGTGGATACGATCCATAGAGGTTAGAAAGAAGAGTAATAATGTTAAGTTATGGAGGAACATATGTCTGGGGTAATTGATCAAGTAATTATATTAATTTCCACATTTATTTTTTTTTTTCTTTTTACCAGTGATGAACTTTTTGAGTTAAGATTATTATGAATTTATTATTTTCTGATCTGTATGATATTTGTTAATTAACTGTTTGTTCATTCTGATGAGAATGTATTGTAATATTTTCTGTTTGTTTATACTAATAAAAATTGCCCCCTATGTACAGGGATATAACTACTATAATACTGCCCCCTATGTACAAGAATATAACTACTATAATACTGCTCCCTATGTACAAGAATATAACTACTATAATACTGCCTCCTATGTACAGGGATATAACTACTATAATACTGCCCCCTATGTACAAGAATATAACTACTATAATACTGCTCCCTATGTACAAGAATATAACTACTATAATACTGCCCCCTATGTACAAGAATATAACTACTATAATACTGCCCCCTATGTACAAGAATATAACTACTATAATACTGCTCCCTATGTACAAGAATATAACTACTATAATACTGCCCCCTATGTACAATAATATAACTACTGTAATACTGCCCCCCTATGTACAGGAATATAACTACTATAATACTGCCCCCTATGTACAGGAATATAACTACTATAATACTGCCCCCTATGTACAGGAATATAACTACTATAATACTGCCCCCTATGTACAAGAATATAACTGCTATAATACTGCTCCCTATGTACAAGAATATAACTACTATAATACTGCCCCCTATGTACAAGAATATAACTACTATAATACTGCTCCCTATGTACAGGAATATAACTACTATAATACTGCCCCCTATGTATGAGAATATAACTACTATAATACTGCCTCCTATGTACAAGAATATAACTACTATAATACTGCCCCCTATGTACATGAATATAACTACTATAATACTGCCCCCTATGTACAAGAATATAACTACTATAATACTGCCCCCTGTGTACAAGAATATAACTACTATAATACTTCCCCCTATGTACAGGAATATAACTACTATAGTACTGCCCCCTATGTACAGGAATATAACTACTATAATACTGCTCCCTATGTATGAGAATATAACTACTATAATACTGCCCCCTATGTACAGGAATATAACTACTATAATACTGCCCCCTATGTACAGGAATATAACTACTATAATACTGCCCCCTATGTACAAGAATATAACTACTATAATACTGCCCCCTATGTACAAGAATATAACTACTATAATACTGCCCCTATGTACAGGAATATAACTACTATAATACTTCCCCCTATGTACAGGAATATAACTACTATAATACTGCCTCCTATGTACAAGAATATAACTACTATAATACTGCCCCCTATGTACAGGGATATAACTACTATAATACTGCCCCCTATGTACAGGGATATAACTACTATAATACTTCTCCCTATGTACAGGAATATAACTACTATAATACTGCCCCCTATGTACAGGAATATAACTACTATAATACTGCCCCCTATGTACAGGAATATAACTACTATAATACTGCCTTCTATGTACAGGGATATAACTACTATAATACTGCCCCCTATGTACAGGAATATAACTACTATAATACTGCCCCCTATGTACAGGGATATAACTACTATAATACTGCCCCCTATGTACAGGGATATAACTACTATAATACTGCCCCCTATGTACAGGGATATAACTACTATAATACTGCCTCCTATGTACAAGAATATAACTACTATAATACTTCCCCCTATGTACAGGAATATAACTACTATAATACTGCCTCCTATGTACAAGAATATAACTACTATAATACTGCCCCCTATGTACAGGGATATAACTACTATAATACTGCCCCCTATGTACAGGGATATAACTACTATAATACTTCCCCCTATGTACAAGAATATAACTACTATAATACTACCCCCTATGTACAAGAATATAACTACTATAATACTGCCCCCTATGTACAAGAATATAACTACTATAATACTGCTCCCTATGTACAGGAATATAGCTACTATAATACTGCCCCCTATGTACAAGAATATAACTACTATAATACTGCCCCCTATGTACAAGAATATAACTACTATAATACTGTCCCCTATGTACAAGAATATAACTACTATAATACTGCCCCCTATGTACAGGAATATAACTACTATAATACTGCCCCCTATGTACAGGAATATAACTACTTTAACACTGCCCCCTATGTACAGGAATATAACTGCTATAATACTGCCCCCTATGTACAAGAATATAACTACTATAATACTGCCCCCTATGTACAGGAATATAACTACTATAATACTGCCTCCTATGTACAGGAATATAACTACTATAATACTGCCCCCTATGTACAGGAATATAACTACTATAATACTGCACCCTATGTACAGGGATATAACTACTATAATACTGCCCCCTATGTACAGGAATATAACTACTATAATACTGCCCCCTATGTACAGGAATATAACTACTATAATACTGCCCCCTATGTACAGGAATATAACTACTATAATACTGCCTTCTATGTACAGGGATATAACTACTATAATACTGCCCCCTATGTACAGGAATATAACTACTATAATACTGCCCCCTATGTACAGGGATATAACTACTATAATACTGCCCCCTATGTACAGGGATATAACTACTATAATACTGCCCCCTATGTACAGGGATATAACTACTATAATACTGCCTCCTATGTACAAGAATATAACTACTATAATACTTCCCCCTATGTACAGGAATATAACTACTATAATACTGCCTCCTATGTACAAGAATATAACTACTATAATACTGCCCCCTATGTACAGGGATATAACTACTATAATACTGCCCCCTATGTACAGGGATATAACTACTATAATACTTCCCCCTATGTACAAGAATATAACTACTATAATACTACCCCCTATGTACAAGAATATAACTACTATAATACTGCCCCCTATGTACAAGAATATAACTACTATAATACTGCTCCCTATGTACAGGAATATAGCTACTATAATACTGCCCCCTATGTACAAGAATATAACTACTATAATACTGCCCCCTATGTACAAGAATATAACTACTATAATACTGTCCCCTATGTACAAGAATATAACTACTATAATACTGCCCCCTATGTACAGGAATATAACTACTATAATACTGCCCCCTATGTACAGGAATATAACTACTTTAACACTGCCCCCTATGTACAGGAATATAACTGCTATAATACTGCCCCCTATGTACAAGAATATAACTACTATAATACTGCCCCCTATGTACAGGAATATAACTACTATAATACTGCCTCCTATGTACAGGAATATAACTACTATAATACTGCCCCCTATGTACAGGAATATAACTACTATAATACTGCCCCCTATGTACAAGAATATAACTACTATAATACTGCTCCCTATGTACAGGAATATAACTACTATAATACTGCCCCCTATGTACAAGACTATAACTACTATAATACTGCCTCCTATGTACAAGAATATAACTACTATAATACTGCCCCCTATGTACAGGGATATAACTACTATAATACTGCCCCCTATGTACAGGGATATAACTACTATAATACTTCCCCCTATGTACAAGAATATAACTACTATAATACTACCCCCTATGTACAAGAATATAACTACTATAATACTGCCCCCTATGTACAAGAATATAACTACTATAATACTGCTCCCTATGTACAGGAATATAGCTACTATAATACTGCCCCCTATGTACAAGAATATAACTACTATAATACTGCCCCCTATGTACAAGAATATAACTACTATAATACTGTCCCCTATGTACAAGAATATAACTACTATAATACTGCCCCCTATGTACAGGAATATAACTACTATAATACTGCCCCCTATGTACAGGAATATAACTACTTTAACACTGCCCCCTATGTACAGGAATATAACTGCTATAATACTGCCCCCTATGTACAAGAATATAACTACTATAATACTGCCCCCTATGTACAGGAATATAACTACTATAATACTGCCTCCTATGTACAGGAATATAACTACTATAATACTGCCCCCTATGTACAGGAATATAACTACTATAATACTGCCCCCTATGTACAGGGATATAACTACTATAATACTGCCCCCTATGTACAAGAATATAACTACTATAATACTGCCCCCTATGTACAAGAATATAACTACTATAATACTGCCCCCTATGTATGAGAATATACCTCCTGTATCCCTGCCTTGCATTCTGTGTGTATGATAGGACTGTCTGGTACGTGCCTCTGGCTAGCATTGGTGTGATATAAAATATCCTTATGAATAGATTATAGGGTTGTGTCCTGGATTGGACTTCATGTCCTGCTAATTCTGTTCTCATTGACATTCCAGGTCGGTCCCATTTGCTGCCTAACAAGGTATTTTGTGTCATGGTAACAAACAAAATGAAGCAGGCACTGGCAGGAGGCCCAGAGAGAGAATCACAGGGGGAGTCCTATGATTCAGAGTAAGGGGGGGGGGGGGCAGAGGGGTACAAATGCCCTGTGCTTATAATCGGGTCATTAGACTTGCAGTTATACAAATAACACAGGGAACAGACTGCTTTTATTAATGCTTTATATTTGTTTTAATGAAAATTTAGAGGAAAACTTTCCTTTTAAACTTTACTTTTTCAGTGAAAGAGTTTGTAGCGCAAACAAGTTGTATCCCCTTATGACGAGGCAGCGTATAAGTGTCTGATCTGTGGGGTCATGGTAGTGGGACCCCTTATCAATCAGGAGGACAGGGGTTTGAGTACCCCCATATAAATCCCATTCTTGGGGAGTCTCCTTGAATTAAAGGGGTTGTCCCTTAATATATAGTTATGCACAGGATAGAGGAAATATGGATGATAAGTGGAAGACGTCCCCGGGGACCACCAGTGATCAGGAGGGGGAGGAGCAGCAGGTTGGGCATCATTGATGTTCTATGGGACCACCAGTGATCAGGAGGGGGAGGAGCAGCAGGTTGGGCATCATTGATGTTCTATGGGACCACCAGTGATCAGGAGGGGGAGGAGCAGCAGGTTGGGCATCATTGATGTTGTATGGGACCACCAGTGATCAGGAGGGGGAGGAGCAGCAGGTTGGGCATCATTGATTTTGTATGGGACCACCAGTGATCAGGAGGGGGAGGAGCAGCAGGTTGGGCATCATTGATGTTGTATGGGACCACCAGTGATCAGGAGGGGGAGGAGCAGCAGGTTGGGCATCATTGATGTTGTATGGGACCACCAGTGATCAGGAGGGGGAGGAGCAGCAGGTTGGGCATCATTGATGTTGTATGGGACCACCAGTGATCAGGAGGGGGAGGAGCAGCAGGTTGGGCATCATTGATGTTGTATGGGACCACCAGTGATCAGGAGGGGGAGGAGCAGCAGGTTGGGCATCATTGATTTTGTATGGGACCACCAGTGATCAGGAGGGTTAGGAGCAGCAGGTTGGGCATCATTGATGTTGTATGGGACCACCAGTGATCAGGAGGGGGAGGAGCAGCAGGTTGGGCATCATTGATGATATGGGACCACCAGAGTCACAATGTGGAAGCCCAATAGAGAATGAATGTGGATATAGACTTACTCTACAATAAGGGAATCCCTTTAAATGAAGTGGGTGCTGACATGGGGGTGGATCAAATACTGCGCCTGTTTCCAAGGACGACCAACAAAAATGTGAAGATACAAAATAACTCAAAATTTTTTCAGAAACAATGAAAGGTAGATTTAACCTATTCCATCCTGGTAGTAATTAGATGTGTATGGGGGAGCGGAGGCGTGAGATATGTGCAGACATGTAATGTTTGTATTATGGGACATTGTACGACTGTTACATTGTGTCAGCCACCTGTCCATGCACAGGAGATGGGAGGCAGCACTCACCTTGTACGTTCCTTCCTCGTGTTCTGTGCTGTACAATGAGGTTCTGCAGCTGCCTGGCTATTCTGTGTCCGGGATAGTGGGGGTGCATGAGGTTCTGAGGTCCGGCTCATACACACAAGATGGAGATTCTGACTCCAACCATCAAGTAACCGAGTTACTGGGGGACGTGTATCTATCTTTCCTTTCTGCTAGTGTTGCCTTGATACATTCTCATGGTTCCTCATCCCCTGTGCTTGTTTAGCTCCAGTTTGGACACTGATTTTCTCCCTCTCCTGTGAGTTTCCCAGTCTACAGTACTCATTTCCACAACCCATTTTTGTGATTTTTCTTTTTTATTTCGATAAATAAAAGAGACCTTTTTAACAAGTTTTTATTATTATTTTTTAAAGTGCGGGCAGAATGTAAAAGATGTGAGGGTAGATTTATCGTGGGACACGTCCCTCCCGGTCATACCGGATACATCATCATGTCAGCCTCTTGATGCATCCGCCAGGGGTAGTTTTGAGTAAAAACCTGCAAACAGAAGTTTGCAGGTTTTTCAAAATGACACAGACCTGGGACAAGAACGCCCACCCATTCCACCGGCTGCCGGCCCCTCTACACCCGCTCCACATGCACATGGCGTGGTGGTGGCATAGTTGCTGTTATATTGCATTGAGCAATTATTTCCCTGCTGCTATGTCAGAAGCCGTGATAAATCTCCCCCATAAGTGTAACCTGGTGACTAGCAATGGATCTGCCTGTGACCTCATGTATCTGCTCTCCTGAGCTTGGGCGATTCTTCCTTCTGCCTTTTACATTTTGTGTATGGAAACTTGTTTGGAGAGTGTGGGATTTGCAGCCTTTATGTGACCCTTCTTATCCCTTGTTGTCCCTGCATGGAGATTGTGTAGACCTTTTTTATTTTATATAGACTTAAACACATTAGCAGTTTGGGGAATGGCAGCTTTTCCTTGTTTCGCAGAAATCTATAGAAATCTATCTATTTATATACAGTATATACATAAATTTAAAACAAAATGCTAGGACAAAAACACTTTCCCAAAAGTAAAAAGCCAAAGGGAGATTAGTGAAGTATATATCTAGTATATATATGGAGAGAGGGGTCATTATTGATATACATACAGAAAGAGAGATGTATATAGCTGTATAAAGGGTTCTATCTTAAATCAAGGGCAACTTACTGCTATTACCCTTAATGTGGTCCAACAAGGACTGATAATATCACCTGAGGCTTCAAAGTTTTGACCCCAAACTTATTACCCCAGCCACCTGCCCACCAAGCAATCTGGCAAATCTGGCATAGACCACATTAAACACGTTGTCTGAGAGTAGGGAAAAAAATAGCGAGGTTGCCGGGTGAGTTCTTTAAAAATGATCAACTAGTACTTACCTGTTCTGGAGCTCCCGGTGTCCTGCGCGGCGCTCCCTCCGTGCTTAGTCAGCTTCCGGCCCAGTGCACGGTGTGGTCCTAGGTCTTCTGTATAGGAGGTCTGCAGAGAGCAGCAAATTCTGTAATAAAGTACTATGTATATGCTCATAGCTGCCATAACACTGGGCCTGTAACCTTTCACATTGCACTGACACCACTTATAACCCAATCTGCTAAAAAGTGTAGACGGCGGTGGAAAGTCCCCGTTGGAGGCAGATGGTCCTGATAATATCACAGATCAGTTCCCAAGTCACCAAACTCAGGTCATGTGCACGTAATAACACTGGTGTAATGTTGTGACAAGGAGGTTGGATAATTTAGATTTATATACTGAGTAAGATGCTGACGGGTTGTCCACAGCATTTATTATAAACTCAAAAAAGTTTGGATATCCTGCCATAAATAACCAAATCTCAGATGTGTACAAAGAACGAGCGGTACCTAAATAAACAACCCTGGCTTAGGATAACCCACCAATGCTGAGTTATCCTGACTCTGATCCCCCGGAGCTTATATATACAGGACCCCTCAGTGCCATCCTGGAGATCGGGAAGCAGAGTATCCAGGCTGATATCATTACCCCATCAGACAACTAGAAGGAGTGATGTAAGTGATGGATCACAAAACCTTCCATAGAGCGCACAAAGCCCGAGACATTGGTGATTGCCGCTAGCTGTGGCAGATCAAGACCACCAGGGGCAGCACCTGCAGCCAGTCCAGGCCTGGGGTCGTAAGTGGAGAAGAAGAGGTTGGCAAATTTGACCAAAACAAGGTTAGCCAGGAGCTTGACCAGGAGCAGACCCTAAATTTAGGAAACAACATAAAAATATTACGACTCCAGCCTTTGGAAAACCAGTCAGGGGGTCAACTGTTACAGGCGATAAAACTGCACCAAAACCATGGAGGCTCGAAACATCTATGAAGAGACTGAGCTGCTTCTAGCTTCCTGTTTCCCCTCCCCCACTCTCTCTCTCTATTTCGCTAGCTTTTATACCCTCTGTTTGCCGGGCCGCTATTTCTTTGCATATTTACTTTGAGACTGATGTTTTATGCATATTATGTTTGTCATGCTATGCCTTGGAGGCGAATATGTCCTTTCAACACCTTGTTCTTGTTTCTATATACGGTACATTTAAAAATAATAAAAACCCTACATCATTTATAGAAAAAACAAAACACAAGCTCCAGGCTAGAGAAATAATTCGCCCCATTCATGGCCATTGTAAGTATCCAGAAACAAATCCCTCAACGTGAGGTCCAGCCGGGTAGGACTTGTAACTCTCAGCTTGTGGGGTAGATGAGAAACGTCCACAGTCGAAAGGGATAGGTGCGGGATAGGTGCGGGATAGGCAAGGGATAGGTGCAGGATAGGAGCGGGATAGGTGTGGGATAGGTGCGGGATAGGAGCGGGATAGGCAAGGGATAGGCAAGGGATAGGTGCAGGATAGGGAGCGGCTCATGGGCATCACTTGGCGGGTACAAACTTCTGCACCTGCTGTAAGAACACGTTACAGAACATGAGGGAGTAAAATCTACTCCCTCCACTAAGTCATCAGCAGGAAGACGGAAAACCACAATCACTGCAATAATCTCAACGCCTCAGTACAAGACCATCGTGATAAGTATGAAATACGTGTGCACCACATAAGATTTTTGATGATTGGCGTGCTACTCCCTGGTGACACCACATAGCAGTAGCGAAGCGCGTTCCCTCTTGACCGGTCACGTCTTACACGTCATGTATTACATTGTTGCTGTTGCACGTTTCTTCTACTTTAGAACATCTCATTGATGTTCACACGTTAGCACTTTGGCTCAGTTTAGAAACATAGGGGTGTGACACGGCCCAATGGCATATACATTTCTATGGAAACACATGTGATCAGTAACCAGCACCCAGTGTCTTGTATTATTTACATGCAAGACATCCGCTGGGCAGAACAATCTGACTCAAAATGGACCCTTAAATCCAAAAGTGTTCCGAAAAACGTAAGAGGTAAGAACAGGGAATAGAACAGCCCATGGCCACCCATCAGGTGAAGCCTCATGTATTGGTGGGATGCAGAATGTAAACCCTGAGGGCGCGTTCACACGTTCCGCTAGCGCCGCATTCATAACGCACAGGGGGCGGAGTTTTGGGCGATCGCATATGCCTTTCCAGAGAAACGCATGCGATTGGGTTATTAATCGCATGCGTTTCTCGGGAAACGCATATGCGATCGGCCCGAGCCCCGCCCACTGTGCGCTAGCGTCGCGTTATGAACGCGACGATAGCGGAACGTGTGAACGCGCCCTGTGGAACGGACCAAGGAAACCGCTCTGTCCTAAGAAACCTATGACACAGCAGTGATTCCCTTAACAATACAATAATTGATCGAGGAAACATGGAGATACCAGAGGAGGTGGATAAGACGAGACAGAGCAGGTTCCTTCACCCAAAGGTGAGACCAGGATGGTTTGGAACGGGAGCTCCTAGAACAGGCCACCTCCTTTGACACCTTCTTGAGAGCCACCTCCGGGTCCTCTCATACTGAAGATTACAATCAAAAAGGAGAAGAACGAGATGAAAATCGGTGAAAAAAACTAAACAAAAAATCTGTTCTAATTCAGGTGGTCACCTTTTTACTGGGGTACCACAGTGAGAGTATCTGTAGCACACACACTGGAGTCCTCTGTGATCTGGCAGAGGACTGGCAATGCAAGGCACATTGGGAGCCGCCACAAATGGAGCGCTCCTGGTGGCACTTACAGGCACTGTAGTAACGGCAGTGACCCCCAGTGAAAAACCAGCAGGCACCGATTCGGCTGTGTGCGGCAAACGCAGAGGAAGAGACGAAAGGAAAGGACCACTGCGTCATCATGAAGTACAGACACACATCCGGAGCCTTCGAATCCTAACCAATCTCAGGGTGTAAGGCCGGACACCTCTGAAACCCCTTATCATAGCGCCGCCATGTACGCACTTAGCAAAGTGTCCAGTGTTGGGCGGTTGTCCGGGGCCCAAGCTCTCAAGGGGGCCCATAGCCACTGGAACCACCCACTAAATTTTATACTAAGAAGAACCTTCCTTCTTTATCTGTTCCTGCTCTCAATACACCAGAGTAATTTCTGGACATTTGAAGGTTCTGAAAAGGTTCTGAAACCTCAAAATAAAAGCAGCAGAAGGGACACGTCCTCCATCCCCTAAGAAGCTGATTCTAGTACCATATATGTATGAAGTGCTTCCAGATAATATTCCTACACCCCAGGGTCCAGGGCAGTATTAATCCGCCTGTGCTTATTTGGGAGACTGACTGTAAACACAAGCCAAAAACTGAAAAGGTCTGCAACCAATAATAGAAAGTCTTGGCACCGACAACTCCTTGTCAATTGTCACAGACATCTGTGAAAATCAGGGCTCCAAATATACACACAATAATTCTTGCATATTTTTTTCCATGGTCTCCTGATGAGAGGTGAGAGCCATAAGGAGAAACACTGCAGAAGAGAGTAACCCGGAAGCCAGGGGCCGGGGGCTATGAAGTCGATAACAGCCCCTCCGCCCCTCTATAGATGGTGCCCAACAAAGTCCGGACTGCAGACAACATATCATTATCAGAGGAGGCGGAGGGGACGCCCCAAGAACGCAGCCGGGCAGAGCCGCCCTCTGAGCGACACAACAAGACATTTGTTGTACTAATTGTGTTCCCCCATTAGGCATTTCTTACTGCGCTGTGACTGCACATATTACAGACCACAAAAGACATATCACTGCCTGCAGGAAAGCCAGGACCACAAACGCACCAGAATAGACTAAAAAAATGATCAAAAAGGTGAAATTAATCATATTTCTAGATCAAGCTAATTAAAGGGCCAGACCACCCATGCAGGCGGCTTATAATGTGTTATGCAGCCCGTCATAGAGACACAGCGACAGTACAAGTATATCTGACCTGGAGAATCCACGCAGCCTCAGTGTAATGCTACAATGGAGGGAACCTGTCAGATATACTCTGACATAACCAGGGACCAAAGTGTGATTGGGTCCACTTATTATCTCAGAACCCTGATGGCCAGTAGAGGCACTGAAACCCATTAACCACAATAAAACATAACTGTTAATAAAGTTATCTGATAATTGTGACTTAAAGGGGTTGTCCACTTTCTGCAAGTAATTGATATTGTTTGTGTATATTTTTCAATATACTTTCAATCGATTCCTCCAAGTTCTAGATCTCTGTATACTATCATTCTAGAGGAAGCTTCATTTACATCATGTGGAGAAAAACTGGTCCCTTGTCATGTGATGTCACACAGGTGCACGGCTTGTTATATCCCTGGTCATGTGATGTCACACAGGTGCACGGCTCGTTATATCCCTGGTCATGTGATGTCACACAGGTGCACGGCTCGTTATATATCCCTGGTCATGTGATGTCACACAGGTGCACGGCTCGTTATATCCCCGGTCATGTGATGTCACACAGGTGCACGGCTCGTTATATACCTGGTCATGTGATGTCCCACAGGTGCACGGCTCGTTATATATCCCTGGTCATGTGATGTCCCACAGGTGCACGGCTCGTTATATCCCCGGTCATGTGATGTCACACAGGTGAACGGCTCGTTATATCCCTGGTCATGTGATGTCACACAGGTGCACGGCTCGTTATATATCCCTGGTCATGTGATGTCACACAGGTGCACGGCTCGTTATATCCCTGGTCATGTGATGTCACACAGGTGCACGGCTCGTTATATCCCTGGTCATGTGATGTCACACAGGTGCACGGCTCATATATCCCTGGTCATGGGATGTCACACAGGTGCACGGCTCATATATCCCCGGTCATGGGATGTCACACAGGTGCACGGCTCATTATATATCCCTGGTCATGTGATGTCACACAGGTGCACGGTCATTATATATCCCTGGTCATGTGATGTCACACAGGTGCACGGCTCGTTATATCCCGGGTCATGTGATGTCACACAGGTGCACGGCTCGTTATATCCCTGGTCATGTGATGTCACACAGGTGCATGGCTCGTTATATCCCTGGTCATGAGATGTCACACAGGTGCACAGCTCGTTATATCCCTGGTCATGTGATGTCACATAGGTGCAAGGCTCGTTATATCCCGGGTCATGTGATGTCACACAGGTGCACGGGTCGTTATATCCCTGGCCATGTTATGTCACACAAGTGCACGCAGGGTCGGACTGGCCCACAATATAGGGGGATATAAGAGAGGTCCACAATTTTAGGGGTAAGGGAGAGACAATGCCACAATATGAGGGGGAGATGAGAGGGGCCACGATATGAGGGGGAGATGAGAGGTCACAATATGAGGGGGAGATGAGAGGACACAATATGAGGGGGAGATGAGAGGGGCCACAATATGAGGGGGAGATGAGAGGGGCCACAATATGAGGGGGAGGTGAGAGGACACAATATGAGGGGGAGATGAGAGGGGCCACGATATGAGGGGGAGGTGAGAGGAGGCCACAATATGAGGGGGAGATGAGAGGTCACAATATGAGGGGGAGATGAGAGGCCACAATATGAGGAGGAAATGAGAGGCCACAATATGAGGAGGAGATGAGAGGACACAATATGAGGGGGAGATGAGAGGCCACAATATGAGGAGGAGATGAGAGGACACAATATGAGGGGGAGATGAGAGGGGCCACGATATGAGGGGGAGGTGAGAGGAGGCCACAATATGAGGGGGAGATGAGAGGCCACAATATGAGAAGGAGATGAGAGGCCACAATATGAGGAGGAGATGAGAGGCCACAATATGAGGGGGAGGTGAGAGGACACAATATGAGGGGAGATGAGAGGCCACTATATGAGGGGGAGATGAGAGGCCACAATATGAGGGGGAGATGAGAGGCCACAATATGAGGAGGAGTTGAGAGGCCACAATATGAGGGGGAGGTGAGAGGACACAATATGAGGGGGAGATGAGAGGCCACAATATGAGGGGAGATGAGAGGCCACAATATGAGGAGGAGATGAGAGGCCACAATATGAGGAGGAGATGAGAGGACACAATATGAGGGGGAGATGAGAGGTCACAATATGAGGAGGAGATGAGGGGACACAATATGAGGGGGAGATGAGAGGTCACAATATGAGGAGGAGATGAGAGGACACAATATGAGGGGAGATGAGGGGACACAATATGAGGAGGAGATGAGAGGACACAATATGAGGAGGAGATGAGAGGACACAATATGAGGGGAGATGAGGGGACACACTATGAGGAGGAGATGAGAGGACACAATATGAGGGGGAGATGAGAGGTCACAATATGAGGAGGAGATGAGAGCACACAATATGAGGGGAGATGAGGGGACACAATATGAGGGGGAGATGAGAGGTCACAATATGAGGGGGAGATGAGAGGTCACAATATGAGGGGGAGATGAGAGGCCACAATATGAGGGGAGATGAGGGGACACAATATGAGGGGGAGATGAGAGGTCACAATATGAGGAGGAGATGAGAGGACACAATATGAGGGGGAGATGAGAGGCCACAATATGAGGAGGAGCTGAGAGGCAACAATATGAGGGGAGATGAGGGGACACAATATGAGGGGGAGATGAGAGGTCACAATATGAGGAGGAGATGAGAGGACACAATATGAGGGGGAGATGAGAGGTCACAATATGAGGGGAAGATGAGAGGCCACAATATGAGGGGAGATGAGGGGACACAATATGAGGGGGAGATGAGAGGCCACAATATGAGGGGACACAATATGAGGGGAGATGAGAGGCCACAATATGAGGGGAGATGAGGGGACACAATATGAGGGGGAGATGAGGGGACACAATATGAGGGGGAGATGAGAGGCCACAATATGAGGAGGAGATGAGAGGACACAATATGAGGGGAGATGAGAAGGGCCACAATATGAGGGGGAGATGAGAGGCCACAATATGAGGAGGAGATGAGAGGGGGCACAATATGAGGAGGAGATGAGAGGACACAATATGAGGGGAGATGGGAGGCCACAATATGAGGGGGAGATGAGGGACAACAGTTTGAGGAGGAAATGAGAGGACATTATATGAGGGGGAGATGAAGTTTTTGGGACACTGACCAACTAAACAATGGTCCTAGAAAAGTTATCTGCATCGTAGACGGTTACAATTGGAGACGTTGTAGATTTATGATTACAAAAACTGCCCCCTAAAGGGATAAACGAAGGCTACACTTTTACCACCTTTTTATGATGGTGTCAAATACCAACAGGGAAATAAAGTTGGAGCACCGTGGCTCAGTGGTTAGCATTACAGCCTTGCAGCACGGTGGCCCAGTGGTTAGCATTACAGCCTTGCAGCGCTGGGGACCTGGGTTCAAGTCCCAGGGTCAACATCTGCAAAGAATTTGTCTGTCCTCTCCGTGTTTGCGTGGAGAAAAAGGACATTATCACTATGAGGGCACTGGGGAGACCAGTACTGGGAGGGCTGAGGTTGGGCGATTACTTTGTCTTCTTCTGTCCTGTGGCCTCTGGGCCATGTGACGGCAATGTTGTGTCATCAAACAATTCTATATAGGAGGAAATATTAATTATTCATATGAATATGGTATGTACACTGTAATAGCTCCATAATCTAATTATCAGCTCTCTTCTTGCACCGCTAAGTGTATCTCCCTACTCCGGTATGTAAGTGTGATATTGATCACAGTAAATGCATCAGTAAGCATATGCAAATATGTCACCCAGTGTCACCTATAGTTCTAATATTCGAGTCTATTCATACTGATATTGAGCTACTACAGTAGTTGACAGGGGATTAGGAGCACGACCGGGTGTGCACTACGGACCACAAATCACCACTCGCCATTGTGCGGTGCTGGTCTCGTTCATGGTACACGTGCCTGACCACACTGTGACCGTGCACTATAGGGGAGCTGCCAGCTGGTCACAATAGCTCAGAGTCCCCCAAATACTGCTGTGTGCATGAGAAATTATACTGAGACGACATACATGATCATTTACACGGGGGAGATATTGGTCTACTTGAGCATATACCTCTCACCCTGCGCTCACATGTGGCGTTTGTATTTGGAAACGCAATACAACAGCCGAGGAAATTTACCTAATTACATTACTGTTAACATTTGCATTTACAAGATGCAATGTTAATGTAATGTACCCTCTATGGGTGTAATGAACGCTTTCTACTGGGTCCCCATCCGCGATTACAGCAGGATGCCCTATTAGCACGTTGGGGCACATTTACTTACCCGGTCCCCAGAGTTCACACAAAGTGCATTGTCCGTGTATAATGCGCTGTGCGGGGAGTCACTAAGATCCTGCGCCCGATATTCTGCATGTGTCACTTCCCCGCTCAGGTCCCCCGGAGTTCACCTTCTTCTTCCTGGTGCATGTAAGTGCATTGTCCGTGTATAATGCGCTGTGCGGGGAGTCACTAAGATCCTGCACCCGATATCCTGCATGTGTCGCTTCCCCGCTCAGGTCCCCGGAGGTCACCTTCTTCTTCCTGGTGCATGTAAGTGCATTGTCCGTGTATAATGCGCTGTGCAGGGAGTCACTAAGATCGTGCGCCCGATATCCTGCATGTGTCGCTTCCCCGCTCAGGTCCCTGGAGTTCACCTTCTTCTTCCTGGTGCATGTAAGTGCATTGTCCATGTATAATGCGATGTGCGGAGAGTCACTAAGATCGTGCACCCGATATCCTGCATGTGTCGCTTCCCCGCTCAGGTCCCTGGAGTTCACCTTCTTCTTCCTGGTGCATGTAAGTGCATTGTCCGTGTATAATGCGCTGTGCGGGGAGTCACTAAGATCCTGCGCCCGATATCCTGCATGTGTCGCTTCCCCGCTCAGGTCCCCGGAGTTCACCTTCTTCTTCCTGGTGCATGTAAGTGCATTGTCCGTGTATAATGCGCTGTGCAGGGAGTCACTAAGATCCTGCACCCGATATCCTGCATGTGTCGCTTCCCCGCTCAGGTCCGACAGAGTTCACCATCTTTTTATGTGGTGCATCTAAGTGCTTGGGCTTGCAACACAATTTGAAAGTTAAATCCCGCGCTTGGTCCGAATCATTCAGACTATACGGCGGGCCGCCCCCAGATTTGTGTTGCATGGAAGCAGCGCAGATGCACCACAAAAAGGGTCGCGTGCCCCAAAATCCTAGCGCAGACACTTCTTAAATACCTGTGCAAGACGTCTTAACATTAAAGAACGGGCTCAGTCTGAAAAAAATGGCGGCACAAAGCCTTAGTAAATAAGCCCCGTTATTGCCAGGACAAGAATGAGGTTATTCTTGTTGATATTACAGAATCTGCTTGCAAAAATGAAGATAAGAAAACTTCCTGTTCTGCAATGTTTATATCTGCTTCAAAATACCTAAAACCTGCAGCTTCATAGTGAGGTCCAGTATTAGATGGACGTGGCTGTCCACTGGTTCTGTGTGGTATCACAGCGCTATAGACAGATGTGGCCAGTGGGGTAATTGTAGCTGACGGGCCCCAGTGCCAGGCCCTGATTATAATGTATGGATTATAGTACTAGACTTCTCATATGGGAATGTGACACCTTATGGGCCCCCTAAGCCTCTGGGGCCCAGTTGCACCCCCTCCGATTACACCCCAGGGTGTGGCACATTGTCCGGTAGAAGGCCGAGTCCTTCTCCTGTAGACAAACTCTTCAGTTTACCAGTTATACAACCCGAATATAACAATTCAGGGTGTGTGTCACATGACCTGCAATTAAGTAATTAACGAAACAGATGTCACATATCTGACACTTCACACCTCCGGATCGCTGAATATTTCACACCAGGAGGTCTATAAAAAGAGACATTGTAGAACTGAGCTTTATCGGCTCGTCAGATGGGGGGCAATCATCAGTGACCGGGGAGTGCAGGCAGCCATCACAAACCCACGTCCCCGCCCACAGTACTGCATGCCCCGCCCATAACAAAACATGCTAATTTCATCAAATTATTGGGCAATTTTGACTTCCCAGGTTATTATTGATCAATTACTCCATTTAATATCCCGTTATGGTCAACATTCCCAGTATAAAGAATGCTGCCACCTATTTACAGTGTAATAATGCCGCCATCCACCCCCATCATAATTAATGCCGTCATCACAGCACACAATGTTATTGCCCCACTTTAACTAACTCTGCCAGACGTGAGATTATAATGTGTCATCCTTATTAATTATCAGATTAATATGGCCATATTTATTAGGCAGGGAGCCATCAAAGTCACCTACGGAGCTAGAAGTCCCTGGCACTCGGGGTGCGTTCACACGGTCAGTTTTTCAGATGCAGTTTTTGACTTCCAAACCAGGAGTGGAGTGAAAAAAAGAGGAGGAGCAGCTTCTCTCCATGATATGTTTCCACCCATTGGGATTGACACCCGCTTTTGACTACAAAAACGGCATCTGAAAAACTGAACGCGTGGACTCACTCTGAAAGTACGATTACAATTGGAGACCATGATCCCATGGGGCGGCAGGGACTCCTGGCATCACACACGTGCCCTTTGAAGTAAATGAGAATTAGGACTACAGCTGCTATACTGCGGACAGAAGTGTAACCATCTGACTGATGGGGTGCCAGGTGTTGGACCCCCACCGATCACAGGATAAATGATAATGAGATAAACCTATAGTTTGGTAGTTTGGCCAGTTGTCCACGAGCGAGTGCGGTCAGAGAAAGACGACCTGTGGAGAAACTGACTGGACCGGGCTCAGCATGTTGGTTCAGTCCATTGACATAGGGCGGTATTTATCATGCAGCAGCGCACAATAGCCCTGACGACCCTCCGGCGCAGCCGGATCCATCAAGAGGCTTTGGGCTCTAGTGTGCCAGTGCGGGACAGGACCGCCTCCTTGCCGACCCTCTACCCCTCCAGCCACGCCCCTCCACGCACTCCCTGGCGTAGAGGTGAAAATAATGGCAAGTGCTAACAATAACATTTGCAATTATTTCAGGGCCACATTTGTGGCGTAGAAGAAATTGCTCCAGCACACAGAGGTCCAGATATATGAAAACTGGTGCAATCTCCCTCCGTGCAGAGTCCTCACTCATGTGCAGATAATCCAATTGTGTTGCAGGCTCTTAAATCCGTAAATCCGCTCTGTTTTCAGGATGGGACACAGTTACACCTTGTTTTTCTTGGTACTTTCCTTCATGATGCAGAATTGTGGTGCAGCTCAGTAATAAATGTGGCACAAATTCAGACTCAGCACCAGCACTCCCCTTTGGGTGCACAGTTTTCTAAAGTGTCTGACAAAAAGCATCTGTGACATAAAGTGGCACAAACACTTGATAAATACATGTGCAAGCTCCACATATTCTGGTGCAAACAGTGATGCATCTGGGCCAGAGTGTTTTTCTCTCACACCCGCTTGTGGGCAGCCGGCCTAAGTGGGGATTGTAGGCGGCGGGAGAGTGTGTGACTAACCTTCTCTTATGTCAGGATTGTATTCCACTATTAGTGATTGCACTTCTGGCATCATCGGTGGAATATGAGAAGAGCTCAGCACATTTGCTTATGATTGTGCTGGGAGATGCTGAGGGGGGACTGGGCTGAGGCTGAGAAATACCATTGTACATACAGCACATGCACATTACATGTAGCCCTGTGTCTGATGCTGAATGATAAATGCTGGCGAGTCATACAACAAATAGTAGTTGGTCTAGTTCACTGCGCCAAATTTTAGGTCGCAATTTTAGGTTTTTGGAGTACTTATGTTGTGTGTATGTTGTATGTTGCACATGTTATTTATGTTGTGTGTATGTTGTATGTTGCACATTTTATGTTGTGTATATGTTGTATGTTACACATGTTCTTTATGTTGTGTATATGTTGTATGTTACACATGTTCTTTATGTTGTGTGTATGTTGTATGTTGCACATGTTCTTTATGTTGTGTATGTTGTATGTTACACATGTTCTTTATGTTGTGTATGTTGTATGTTGCACACGTTCTTTATGTTGTGTATATGTTGTATGATGCACCTGCTCTTTATGTTGTGTATATGTTGTATGTTACACACGCTCTTTATGTTGTGTAAATGTTGTATGTTACACATGTTCTTTATGTTGTGTATATGTTGTATGTTGCACATGTTCTTTATGTTGTGTATATGTTGTATGTTACACATGTTCTTTATGTTGTGTATAGGTTGTATGATGCACATGTTCTTTATGTTGTGTATAGGTTGTAAGTTACACATGTTCTTTATGTTGTGTGTATTTTGTATGTTACACATGTTCTTTATGTTGTGTGTATGTTGTATGTTACACATGTTCTTTATGTTGTGTATGTTGTATGTTACACATGTTCTTTATGTTGTGTATATGTAGTATGATGCACCTGCTCTTTATGTTGTGTGTATTTTGTATGTTGCACATGTTCTTTATGTTGTGTATAGGTTGTATGTTACACATGTTCTTTATGTTGTGTATATGTTGTATGTTGCACATGTTCTTTATGTTGTGTGTATTTTGTATGTTGCACATGTTCTTTATGTTGTGTATAGGTTGTATGTTACACATGTTCTTTATGTTGTGTATGTTGTATGTTACACATGTTCTTTATGTTGTGTATAGGTTGTATGTTGCACATGTTCTTTATGTTGTGTATAGGTTGTATGTTGCACATGTTCTTTATGTTGTGTATATGTTGTATGTTGCACACGCTCTTTATGTTGTGTATATGTTGTATGTTGCACATGTTCTTTATGTTGTGTGTATGTTGTATGTTACACATGTTCTTTATGTTGTGTATGTTGTATGTTGCACACGTTCTTTATGTTGTGTATATGTTGTATGATGCACATGCTCTTTATGTTGTGTATAGGTTGTATGTTACACACGCTCTTTATGTTGTGTATATGTTGTATGTTGCACATGTTCTTTATGTTGTGTGTATGTTGTATGTTACACATGTTCTTTATGTTGTGTATGTTGTATGTTGCACATGTTCTTTATGTTGTGTATATGTTGTATGATGCACATGTTCTTTATGTTGTGTATAGGTTGTATGTTACACACGCTCTTTATGTTGTGTATATGTTGTATGATGCACATGTTCTTTATGTTGTGTGTATGTTGTATGTTACACATGTTCTTTATGTTGTGTATATGTTGTATGATGCACATGCTCTTTATGTTGTGTATATGTTGTATGATGCACATGCTCTTTATGTTGTGTATGTTGTATGTTACACATGTTCTTTATGTTGTGTATAGGTTGTATGTTACACACGCTCTTTATGTTGTGTATATGTTGTAAGTTGCACATGTTCTTTATGTTGTGTATATGTTGTATGTTGCACATGTTCTTTATGTTGTGTGTATGTTGTATGATACACATGTTCTTTATGTTGTGTATATGTTGTATGTTGCACCTGCTCTTTATGTTGTGTATATGTTGTATGTTGCACATGTTCTTTATGTTGTGTGTATGTTGTATGTTACACATGTTCTTTATGTTGTGTATATGTTGTATGATGCACATGCTCTTTATGTTGTGTGTATGTTGTATGTTACACATGTTCTTTATGTTGTGTATAGGTTGTATGATGCACATGTTCTTTATGTTGTGTATAGGTTGTATGTTGCACATGTTATTTATGTTGTGTGTATGTTGTATGTTGCACATGTTCTTTATGTTGTGTGTATGTTGTATGTTGCACATGTTCTTTAGGTTGTGTATATGTTGTATGTTGCACATGTTCTTTATGTTTTGTATAGGTTGTATGATGCACATGTTTTTTATGTTGTGTATATGTTGTATGTTGCACATGTTCTTTATGTTGTGTATAGGTTGTATGTTGCACATGTTCTTTATGTCGTGTATGTTGTATGTTGCACATGTTCTTTAGGTTGTGTATATGTTGTATGTTGCACATGTTCTTTATGTTGTGTATATGTTGTATGTTGCACATGTTCTTTATGTTGTGTATAGGTTGTATGTTGCACGTGTTCATTATGTTATGTGTATGTTGTATGTTGCACATGCTCTTTATGTTGTGTTAATGTTGTATGTTGCACATGTTCTTTATGTTGTGTATAGGTTGTATGTTGCACATGTTCATTATGTTATGTGTATGTTGTATGTTGCACATGCTCTTTATGTTGTGTATATGTTGTATGTTGCACATGTTCTTTATGTTGTGTATAGGTTGTATGTTGCACATGTTCATTATGTTGTGTGTATGTTGTATGTTGCACATGCTCTTTATGTTGTGTGTATGTTGTATGATGCACAAGTTCTTTATGTTGTGTATAGGTTGTATGATGCACATGTTCTTTATGTTGTGTATAGGTTGTATGTTGCACATGTTCTTTATGTTGTGTGCATGTTGTATGATGCACATGTTCTTTATGTTGTGTATAGGTTGTATGTTACACACGCTCTTTATGTTGTGTATATGTTGTATGTTGCACATGTTATTTATGTTGTGTATATGTTGTATGATGCACATGCTCTTTATGTTGTGTATATGTTGTATGATGCACATGTTCTTTATGTTGTGTATAGGTTGTATGTTGCACATGTTCTTTATGTTGTGTATAGGTTGTATGATGCACATGTTCTTTATGTTGTGTATATGTTGTATGTTGCACATGTTCTTTATGTTGTGTATATGCTGTACTATACACTTGTTCATTATGTTGTGTATATGTTGTATGTTACACACGTTCTTTATGTTGTGTATAGGTTGTATGATGCACATGTTCTTTATGTTGTGTATATGTTGTATGTTGCACATGTTCTTTATGTTGTGTATATGCTGTACTATACACTTGTTCATTATGTTGTGTATATGTTGTATGTTGCACATGTTCTTTATGTTGTGTATATGTTGTATGATGCACATGTTCTTTATGTTGTGTATATGTTGTATGTTGCACATGTTCTTTATGTTGTGTATATGCTGTACTATACACTTGTTCATTATGTTGTGTATATGTTGTTACTGTGCACTCTATGTATCCATGATGTGCATACAGTTTTGATGTGTTGTACTATGTAACATGTGATGTTCTGTATATCGCTGTGCATTGTCCTGCACTACACCCCTCACTCAGCCTCCTTCCACCTTGTGCACCTTCCCACCCAATAGCCTGTAAGCCCCAGTCTGTCTGCTGCTTTTCCTCCTCCCACCTCCTGCTCCTTGTAAGAGCTGCAGGGACCAGCCTGAGCTCACAGCTGTTAGAGATGGCCAAGAAGCTGCTAGCTGTGCTCTTACCCATTGTCCTCTGCCTCATTGGGGTAATAGGGATTCTGCTGCTGTCCCTGCCTGCAAAGGACATCAATGAGCCCCCCAAATACAAGGTAAGTGAGTGCATGGCCAGGAGGCTCTGACACAGCAGCTTGGAATTCCTTATAGCAATGCAAAGTGTCAGTGAGGTGCTGATCTCCAGGAGGCAACATGTGTGACCACATATGGGAGGCTTCCCCATGTATACCAGGGCGGAGGACTACAGGTGCCAGCATGCCCTGACAATGACTTGCTAGCAGCATGATCTGGTAATACATGAAGTTGCCACAACCACTAGGTGCAATATGTTATATAATTATGCCGGTTTGGCAACTTTAGTTATATGCATTATTCCTGCACCCACCTGAGCCTACCCCAAGGCCATGACCCTCCCAGAACCTGTGAGGCCATTTAGGAGCTCGCCTATTCTTGTATAAACAGCGTCATTGTTGTATATTACACTGTTAGGCAATTAATACTTTCCTTGTCGTTTCCTCACTGCTTTCCAGATCATTGCTTGTTGTCTGTGAATAGAAACTTGTGTTTCTATTATTTACATTATACAGCTGGAGGTCCGTTACAATTGTATCTGCTCTAGACAGTCCCTGGTGGCTCCAGATTGATAGAATTTACTTCCAGCAATGGCTTTAAGAGATGTGTGGACCTCCCAGAGTACTGTCTAGAGATGCATAGATACATTGTAGCATCCAGATGTATAAGCTAAACAGTAATATTCCTGTGGAAAGTTGTCTGTTTATATAGCCTGGACTGTGCATGTACTCATATGATGTGCTGTTATCTCATCTCTATGTATTCACGACTATAGAGTTAACCCCTGTAAATTCGAGGGGCTACAGAGGGTGTGGCCCATAAAGTGTTTGGACCCAAGATGAAGAGGAGGAGGGGTGCACACCAGCATCAAGTTCCACCTCTACCCCTGTATAATGGAGACCTCCTCCCCTTATCAGACCAGTGCAAATATCTGAACTTCACAGATGACCAGAGATAACTGACTGGTCTGTGCTGATAGTCTCCACTTCTGTTGTGTTCCTTTATGACGAATCATCTAAAATCTGCATAGATTATGGGGGTCATTTATCTTATTTCCCCCTTCTCTGAGTATTTTTTGCACCTCATTTGTCTTTGTCATTTTGGCTCTTTGTCAAATGCAGGTATTTTTGAGCCTACTAGGTGCAAATTTTATAAAATGCTCAATTTGGTTGTGCAAATTCTACTATTGCCTTTCCTACGCATGGTCAGGACTGGCGTGTTATTGCGTAATTATTTGCACCCATAAAGGCGTAAATCAATGTTAAATAAGGTGCAAAGACAAATTAGGTGCAAACCAGGAAACTGCTACAGGAAGACCCCAGCGACCTGCTGGAAAAAGGCGTAAAAATTTGTGCTCAAAAAGTCTCTAAAGTACAACCAAAAAAGAAGCATCAGGCTAAGATAAATGACCCCCTATATGTAGTAGATAGTGGTGGGCTGCTCAGTTGTCATAGGCAGGGGGCCTAGCACTAAGTTGCCAGGGATTAGCCATCTACTGTAGGGGGGCTCTGGGTGGGAAGCCACAGGAGAGGCTGATCAGACCTGCAGTACAGACCACAGACTTTTGGTTGTTGTGTTTGCTGTGTGTTGGATTGTTGGATATGTGCCATAAGCAGCTGCTCAGTCATTTAGGGTCACTTACTGTATATGATGGGTATTATGTGTTGCTGATAGTATCTCCTGGTGGCGAGTAGCACATAGTTGTACAAGCTCCTCCTTGACTTTCTCCTACAGGTTCTCTTTGCCTCAAGTCTCTTTCCATTTTAATCTGAGGTCCCTTATATACTGTGCGCCAAATATCCATTATATGTTGGTTAGTTGTAGCCGCATCTGAATAATTCGGGCATCACATGACCCATTATAAGATGTTACTGTTTAACTGGTTACTGTAACATTTTGGTTGATTCCTTTCCTTGGAGATTCCATTGTCTCTGGTTTTGGAGTTCCTCCACTTTGTTTGAAGCCCCCGCCCCCCTCTTTAATTGATTTTAGGGATATCTAGATCTTTTTGACCCTGTCACTGGTAAGTAATTGTTCTTTCCGTTACCTTGGTGGGTCCCTAAGGACAAGGGGTCGGAGGCTGAGGACATAGTAAACATGACAGTACTTGTAGTGGTTTATTTGTGCTGGAATGCTATGAATGGGGAATCCCCTGTACAGTAAGGAGTAGCACCGCAGCGTCCTGCTATAGTGCTCCTCTGTCCTTCGGACCCCCTGGGCCCTGCAGTTTATAAACCTCCTACAATGGCAGGAAATGGGGGGGGACGGTGTTCTATTCAGAGTGTTTAGCCATTCAACATCTGGAGCTAAAGTCATCTGGGACTACAATGGTGGCTGTCTAGGATCCATAGGTGGACATCAATCATGCTCACTAAATATTCCTCCAATCCTGCACCCATGGGAAAACACAGGAATATGGAATCTCATCCCGACCCAGAGATATCCGGTAAGTAGTTCTGCAGATCACCCCCTTCCAGGATAAGATGTTAGACCTACCCTTCCACCGCTCAGCAGATGTATGAGCAGACCACTAGGAACTTGAATGTTTTCCTCTATGGGCTTGTTCACACTGCCATAACATATTTTAGAGAAAATCCAATGTATATTTTTGCAGTGGAGCCAGGGATGTGTGTATGGTCACTGACTACCATTGCAAACAGAAGGGCTTCAGTCTTTACCTACATGTTAAAATGTTTCCATACCCCAAGAAGTTGGACATGAATTGCTGAGGGAACCTCTAAACGAGAGAATCCATGGGCTGAATGTATCCATCGCTTCCCCCTATGAGGACCTCTTATGTAAAGGAAATCGAGCTCTGGATTCTAACTTTATTAACTGTCCAGGCTGCAGCGGGAATCATTAGGACCTTTCCTGTAGCCCCCCTCGGAGCACTTGTAACCTGCCCCCCTGTTCCCCGCTGCTGTGAGAGTCCAGCACAGGGCAGGGAGGAAGATTACAAGTGCTTCATGGCCGTGTAATAGCCAGAGCCCCGCAGCTCGGAGGGGCTCTGGTGACGCACCCTAATTTAAATCATCATAAAAGTTAAGTAAACTACTGGAGAAAAGATCCTAATAAACATATGCCAATATTCATGCTGCTGAGTGTTACCTACAAGTGTGAATGTTTAATAGTTAGAATCCAGTGGTAAAGCTGATTGATGAGATTCCGACTATTGGAACCCCCACCAATCATGAGGGTGTTTGGCTACCCCCCCCCCCCACTCAATGTTCTCCCTTATGGTTATGTTGTATGCAATGGGTTAATGGGCTATCTCTGACATTCCCATTCAGTATCTGAGTGCTGGAGATACCCCAGCGCTGTGATCAGTAATTTCCCACACTACCATACAACAGGACACTCCTCCATTAGTAAGTACAGGGCCCCCATTCTCCTGATTTCTGAAGGTCCCATTGCTGTGATCTTGGAGGCCCTAACAGGATCAACCTGTTATCCCCTATCCTGTGTATAGGAGATGAGCATCATGGCCACATCCATAGGGCAACCAAAGTGGAATTGGGAAGAATATTCAGCCATGTTGGAGTTAGATGGATAACTGGTTGCTCCACAATACTCTGATGTGATGTGTATTCAGTATTATCTGGAGGTTATGGTGGTGTTTCCTGAAAGGCTTCTGCTATGGGCACCATATGGCAGCATTGTGGTAGCTTATTATTAAATACTTAGAAGGCAGAAATTATGATAGTATAGCAGGAGCTACACGACTCTGCTGTTGCCCAGGGACTTGTTTTCTATATGACACCAGGCTCCGGAAGAGACGCGCCCTCAGTTCTACAAATGGGGTAAGGGGAGCGGTGATTCCTATTAAGGATACAATAAATACTTACTGGGCCCCCTGTGCTACTTGTATACATGCTCCCCTGTCATAATAGCCCTGGTGCGATGTGGGGGGTCATTATATATAGCAAGTCCATGCTGTATATCAGGGCTGAGATCCTTTATAAACAGTCTGACATCTTCATATAAGGTTGGGATGTGATGGGAATAAACAGAGAGATAGTTTGGATTCTCCAGTGTCACCGGGAGGGGAGGCAGCGGCGGCCCCATAGAGATGGAATGACTGAGGTCTTATTATTAATCTGTTAGTCCGGTTAGTGTTGTCCCTCCACATGTCCAGGGGCGATTCCTCCCCAGCCTCGGAGGTATCCTCAGGTCATGGTCGCGCTGGAGGCAGCTGCATTCCTCCCAGTTGTACGAGGAGGTGTTATTCTGTGGCTTTCCTCCAGTTTTCAGAGCATATTGAGCCAAGAAACCCTCCAGAGAATTTCATTTTCTCATTTTCCGCAAGTTGGACATTCCTATAAGATAAATATGACATGACGGTCTTCCGTGTTTACTCTCTGGTCACAGCCTTCGGTTAAATTTCGGGAGAATCGAGTACTTTTGTAAGGTAAAGTAAAGGCTGCAGCATTAAAGGGAACTGGTGCAATTGTACGTTGTGAAGGAACCCTAAAAGCGCTGTGCAGGGGTCTTTAATAGGATCCAAGATATTTCCTTGTAATAGAGAGATAATGATTCACCTGTAAGTGCACTGGGGGCGGGACAAGTGCACTGGGGGCGGGGTTGATTTGCATGACTCATCTACAACAACCACAAATGCACAAAGTGTGTAGCTTTCTCTCCTCTCTGTGCTATTTGTATACACTTCGGAGACTTTCCGGAGGCCTTATACCGCCGTCGCGTACATTGATGCGATGTATAAGTGGAGTCTGACTTTCTTCTTCAATCTTGTTCTGTAATCTAATCCAAAAATAGTGCAGGGAATCCTACAGAGACTGTAAAATCTCATCACAACTCTCTCCTGTGCCGCATCCGGGAAACACCAGGGGCTATATGATCCTTTTAAAGTGTTTCGGGGAAATGCTGCGGCCGATGTTGGAAATGGCGCACAGGAATTACATTAGGCGTAGAGAAAATCCATACAGAAATGACTAATTATACGAGGGACGGAGTCTACCACCCATTCATAGAGATGGGATCGTTTAACAGAAGCTTCTATGGAGGTGAGGGGGTCCCCATTATAGGATTACCTCTATAGAGTAGCTGTGTGTGCGTAATGGGAGGTAATGGACAGAGCAGAGTCTGCGGAATAGATGGCCACAATGTGAACCTAAAAAGCTGATCTCAGCACATCTAGTATGTATGGAGGGTCTCCTGACCCCACCACCGGTACATGCTGAAGTAGTTGGGCTGCAAAATGCCCCGTGCGTTTGTTTGTGGGGGACATAAGGCACCGACGAAGTCAGAAACGTCTTCCAATCCCTCTACTGAGGCGGCAGAGATATGTGGGGGCAGGCTGAACAGCTGCCATCTTACAGGGATCTGTGCATTGACTGCTGGGAACAGCTGATCTGTGGGGGTGCTGCTGGGTGTTAACACCCCCCCCCCCCCCCAATCCAAAAACAAGGAACTATTTATATTTATAGCCCTTAAAAGTATATGATCATCCATTTACTGTCTCCACAGGGGGGACTAGTGAAGCAGCACACAGAATATTAACCATAAGAGAACCATCGCGACAGTATCTTTGACCTGTGATATTTCATAAAATCTCTCCCCCATTATGAGATGACGGGTGACTATGTCTTCCAATACGATGAGATGTCTCTATTGAACCAGTCTCTGCTAATATTGTGCTGCTTTGTCCAAGTCTATGCAGTAATAATAATTCCTTTATTTATATAGCGCACACAGATTACGCAGCGCTGCACAGCACTTGCCAAATCGGTTCCTGTCCCCATGGGGGGGGACAGTATGTTTTGGAGTGTGGGAGGAAACCAGAGGACCCGGAGGAAACCCACGCAAACACGGACAGAACATACAAACTCTTTGCAGATGTTGATCCTGGGACTTGAACCCAGAACCCCAGCGCTGCAAGGCTGTAGTGCTAACCACTGAGACACCGTGCTGTAAAAAAAAACCCTGTAAATTTGCTAGAATGTTTTTAATCTGCTTGGTTACCACCAAAAAATACTCACAGATGGCCACAAAAACAAATTCCCCTACAACACTGACTATTATTAAAATTTGAATTGGGCTTTAGATGGATCCTTGGTGTCCCCCGGCCTTGTAGTAACCATTGCTACCTTGTGCCCTGACGTCGGCCTTGCCAGGTCTGGCCGCTGCACTCTCCATTGTTCTCTAGCAGAAATAACACAATAATTGGAGAACATTGGGATTGTTATTGTATTGGCAGATGCCAGGTTTCCAGGCTGCTGGCGGATGATCCAGCCGGACGCCTCTATAAGCCCCTTTGCCTTATTACTATCTCCCTGCACTGAGGATGGCTGCAGCCTGCAGATACAGCCTGATGTACAATACTGTGCCCAAATAATAGCCATATACAAACCTGGTGCCATGGGCTCATGTCCCTTTGCTATAACCTCCCCTCCCCCTCCCTGAAGCTGGTAGTCGGGCACAGAGATGTTAAAAGTTTTAGGGGGCTTTTCCCTTACACTACTGATGTATTGTACTAGTCCTTTCACCTGCTGAACTTTAACCGCGTGTTACATGGTAAGAGGCTTGTCATGTTTTATGCCTTTGAGGTTTCTTACACATTATAACTTGCCCAGATTCCTGTCACTCCAGTATTTCATCATTTTGTGCAGACAGAAAATGCTCCGTCATAGGTCACTATAGGCGTCTTGTATGTTGGTTGTGACCTTGCACCTTTCACTCATTATTCAGTGTTCACAAGGTGCCACTAGAGGGCGCTGCTGATATCGTGGAAAATACTTCTATTAATTTCATTGAATCGTAAATATATGACAACTTACAGCCCTGCTGATGGGGAAGGGTGTCAGCCAAATACAGGGTATCCATTCACATGTCTAATATTACTACATTTCCTATAAAATATTCAGGGTAAACTATATCTACTTCAGTATTATGTGAGTTACTTATCCTGTACTGATCCTGGGTTACATCCTGTATTATACCCCAGAGCTGCACTCACTATTCTGCTGCTGGAGCAGTCACTGTGTACATACATGACATTACTTATCCTGTACTGATCCTGAGTTACATCCTGTATTATACCCCAGAGCTGCACTCACTATTCTGCTGCTGGTGCAGTCACTGTGTACATACATGACATTACTTATCCTGTACTGATCCTGAGTTACATCCTGTATTATACCCCAGAGCTGCACTCACTATTCTGCTGCTGGTGCAGTCACTGTGTACATACATGACATTACTTATCCTGTACTGATCCTGAGTTACATCCTGTATTATATCCCAGAGCTGCACTCACTATTCTGCTGCTGGTGCAGTCACTGTGTACATACATGACATTACTTATCCTGTACTGATCCTGAGTTACATCCTGTATTATATCCCAGAGCTGCACTCACTATTCTGCTGCTGGTGCAGTCACTGTGTACATACATGACATTACTTATCCTGTACTGATCCTGAGTTACATCCTGTATTATACTCCAGAGCTGCACTCACTATTATACATACATACATACACACACACATATATATATATATACACATACATACACACACATACACATTTTTTTTTTTTTTCCCATAAATAACTAAAGAATACACAGCAAAAAAAAGACATAAAACAGGAAATAAAAACATTAAATATAACTAACTAAATCCCACGCCCATCACCCCCTCCCCCCAGACACTGGTCTAACGTCCAAAGTTTGCGCTATATAGTCCAGACCAGTGCCCAGGATCATAAAGTCCAAGTCCCGTCCACCCCCCTCCCAACCTAACACCCTAACACCAACACCCCAAAACCAACCAGCCTATATACACAAGAACTATAACTACATATAACTATATACACACTGTACACAAGATACAAACACATTAAACAAATCAACATAACAAAACCAAACCACATAAAGCCCAGGTTCGGCGCCTGCAAGCCCTACATCACTACACGCTCAGATACAAAACAAAAATCTACAGTGTCAGCATCAGCCCCAACACCAGGAACGGAGATGACAGGCTAAGGGACACTAAAGGAGAACCCCCTCCAAAGGAGAGAGGTCCTCCCCGTGCCCAGCCTCTCATACTCCAGAGAGCGCACCTTCACCAGGTCACCCAGAATGTTCCTAACCACCTCATCCACCGGGAGGATTTTACGCTGCGTCGATACTAAGCACTGTGCGTTCCACGTGTGGTACCTGACCACTAGACTGACTAAGAATAACGTGCAGCGGTCCCAGCCACCCAGGCCTCTGAATGCTCCATAGGCCCACTCCGCATAGGAGAGACCGGCCAACCCGGGCCAATGGATGGAAGCGCCCACCCGGTTGTACACCTCTGTGTTATAGGGGCACTGAAGCAGGAAGTGGTCCATGCTCTCCAGCAGACCACCGCACTCCTCCCGGGGACAACCCCTTTCCTCAGAGCTCCTACACTTCAGATTGTCCCTCACACACAGCTTTCCATGGAAGCAGCGCCAAGTCAAGTCCCAAAACTTCAAGGGGATCCTGATGGAATTCAAAAGACCTAAACCCACCCCCAGATCCCGACTTGGGCAATCCCTGAGGGCCAGAGGCTTCTGGAAATGGGTCAACAGAACCCTTTTGTCAAGGAGTTTCCTCGACATGGTCCTGATCTCCCACATTCCCAGACCCCACCGGCGAATCACCTTCAGAACCGGGGTAGCGTAAGCCGGAAGATGCCCATGTGGTGTACGGAGATCCTTCACTCGCCCTCCTGTCTCCCATTCCTGGAAGAAAGGCCGAAACCATCCCCTGCAGGAGTATACCCACGGAGGAGCCCTCTCTTTCCAGAGGTTTGCTACATTGATCTTAAGAAAGGTATTCACTAAGAACACCACAGGGTTGACCATACACAACCCTCCTTGTCTCCTCGTGCGGTAAGTAACCTCCCTCTTGATTAGGTTCAGCCTATTCCCCCATAACAGCTGGAAGAACAGACTGTAGACCCGAGTCCAGAGGGGTTCTGGCAACATGCACACACTGCCCAGATATATCAGCAATGGGAGCAGGTAAGTTTTAATCAAGTTCACCCTTTCCCTGAGGGTCAAAGACCAACCCTTCCACTGGTCCACCCTCTGAGCGGCGATCTTAAGCCTGCCATCCCAGTTTTGCATGGGGTAATCCCCCTGGCCAAATTCGATGCCGAGAACTTTGGCAGAGTCTTGGGGCCCTGGAAGAGTGTCCGGGAGATCAAAGCCTGGATCCCCCTCTCCCAGCCAGAGACTCTCACACTTATCCCGGTTGATCTTGGACCCAGAAGCCTCTGAGTAGCGGTCAACCTCTGACATCACCCATTGCGCCTCCCCTCTCGAGGACACAAAAACGGTGACATCATCAGCGTACGCTACCACCCTTAGAGTGGCTTCCGGTGCCGCCTGGTCCATCCCGACTCCCACCAACGGCCCACGATCAACCCTCCTAAGGAATGGGTCAATCGCGAACACGTATAAAAGTGGGCTCAGAGGACAACCCTGGCGAACACCAGACCCGACCTCAAAAGAGCGGCCAATCCAACCGTTCACAAGCGGGAAACTCTCTGCCCCTGCATACAAAACTTTCAGCCAATTGACAAACTCCCCCGGCAGGCCATACCTCAGAAGGACAGACCAGAGGTACTCGTGGTCAACCCGATCAAACGCTTTTGCCTGATCCAAGGACAGCAAGTACCCCTTCCAGTTACCAGCCCTGCCCTGCTCCACTGCCTCCCGAACACAAAGCACAGCACTAAATGTACTGCGGCCTGGAACAGAGCAGTGCTGGGTCCCCGAAAGGAGCCGGGGCGCAAACTGCACCAGCCGATTAAACAGCACCTTTGCCAAAACCTTTCTGTCCGTATTGAGAAGCGCTATGGGACGCCA
This sequence comes from Engystomops pustulosus, assembly GCF_040894005.1. Classification (NCBI taxonomy): domain Eukaryota; kingdom Metazoa; phylum Chordata; class Amphibia; order Anura; family Leptodactylidae; genus Engystomops; species Engystomops pustulosus. The sequence continues at coordinate 107,868,785 of NC_092419.1, forward strand.
GTTCTCAATACGAGATTGGTCCTTACCCTTTGACAGAATGATCAGGGCAGACCTCCTCATTGACTTCGGCAGAGCGCCCGAGGAAAGACACTCATTGAATACCTCAGTCAAGAGGGGAACCAAGGCGTCCTTAAATGTCTTATAGAACTCAGATGTTAAGCCATCCGGACCTGGCGATTTCTTGAGGGCGAGCCCTTCAATCGCCAGGCTGACTTCCTCTTCCCTGATCATCTCTGTCAAAACATCAAGAGAGGGGTCTACTCCTGGCTCAGGGACAGTTTCAGCCAGAAAAGCCGATATCACATCCCGATCTAGATCCTTCCTGCCCAAGAGGTGCGAGTAGAAGGATCTGACGACCTCCAGAATCCCTGATCTGGACCTTTTCAGGGATCCCGTACTGTCAACCAGTCCTGTGACGACTTTACCATTCACTGACATCTTGCAGTTTCTGTAAGGGTCGGGCGAGCGGTATTTCCCGTAATCCCTCTCAAAAACCAAAGATGCGTGTCTATCGTACTGACACCTCTTCAGCAAAGATTTCACTCTGGAGATGTCCTCACGACTACCTCCAGTCGAGACGAGATGCTCGAGTTTCCTCCTCAGGCCCTGATACAGGCGGTACCTGTCCAGGCTCCTGAGGCTCGAGAGCTGGCGGAAGAATCTCGCCACCCTTTTCTTGAGCATCTCCCACCACTCTGACTTACTGCTACAAAGGCCCAGCAATGGTACCTGGCTCTGAAGAAAGTCCTCAAAGGATTGTCTGATCTCTGCTTCTTCCAGGAGAGACGAATTGAGCTTCCAGTAGCCTCTTCCCATCCGGGGGGTCTCTGTAACATTCAGAGAAAACAAAATTAGACAGTGGTCGGAGAACTCCACCTCAACAACGGACACTGCTGAAGAAATGGCTTCCTCCTTTAAATAAAACCTGTCTATTCTAGACCTGCAGCTACCCCTATAATAGGTGAACCCCGCGTGGCCTGGGGTGTGCCGGATGTGGACATCCACCAGGCGAGCCTCACTAGCTATGCTATTAAGAGCGACGCTATCATAAGTCAGCTTGTCTCTGGAACCTCCCCTATCCTGGGACCTCGTGACAGCATTGAAGTCCCCTCCAAAGACCACCTGCCGACTTGTAAAAAGGTAGGGCTTGATCCTCATAAAGAGACACTTCCTGTCCCACTTGGACTGGGGACCATAGATGTTAATTAGGCGCAGTTCTTGTCCCTTCATGAGGACATCCAGGATCAGGCACCTCCCCATTTCTAACTCAATAACTCGTCGGCATTCTACCGGCGCGGTAAAAAGGACCGCCACTCCGCTATACGGCTCGGCCGCAAGAGACCAATAGGAAGGCCCGTGTCTCCATTCCCTCTTAGCTTTAAACACGGCCGCCAAATCTGGCAGCCTGGTCTCCTGCAAAAATAAAATGTCGGCTTCAACACGGCCGAGAAAATCAAAGGCCGCAAATCTAGCCGCATCAGACTTAATGCTGGCGACATTAATGGACGCCAGCGTCAACGGAGTGGGTGCCGCCATCATGAGTGATTAAGTTAGACGGCTTTTTTCTTACTATTTCCCTTCCCCCGACTCTCCTCTGAAGATGATGCCTTTTCCCTTTTCCCTTCAGAATTGGGGCAACTTCTTTTTAACGAAATTGAGGTGTCCATGTTATTACTGGCCCCCAAGGACCCACCCGGACCACCCTCTCCTTCGTCCTTGTCTCCTGACTCTGAGTCAGTCTCCCACTCTGAGGACCCGGCTTCCCCAGAGGATAGAGACTCGGCGCCCCCTGCAGGCTGCTCCGCCGCCACCTCCAGAACCCCACCCTCAGCCTCTCCTTCCGAGGAGGCGATCTCATCGAGGGTGAGGAACCGGTTGGAAAGCTCAACCAGAGGGGAGGAAGTTTTCCCTTCCTTAGGTACCTTAGATACGCCGCGTTTTTTCTTTTTCTGCTTGCGCTTATTTTCTAGCCAAATCCTGTTATCCTCATCCATACTCTCATAATGGGAGGACGTGGAAGACATGGCACCTTTCTCACGCTCCATCCTCCTGACCTCCTCATCCAACTCATCATCCCTCAGGGCCTCAGTAGCATGATCAGCCTCTGAGGAAGGACCAAGGGTCACCCCAGCAACCTGAGGCTTCCCCAGTTCTCTCCCTTTTTGTCTGGCTTCAAGCCGCCTCAACTGAGAAGGTGACTTATTCTTGCTTTTCTTCACAGGCCCCTCAGCTCCTCCACCTCTGCTGGTACCTTCCCCAGCAGAAGCAACCTCATGGCTCTCCTCCACTGGGGTCACAACCGCATTGGCAAAGGAGCGAGGACAACGGCTGAAAGGGTGACCGAGCTCACCACACAGGTTACACCTAATGTCCTTACAGGATGCAGCGAGATGACCTAGCCCACCACACAAAGCGCACTTCTGCACTTGGCAGCTGGCGCTAAAGTGTGTGGGGTCACCGCACCTGTGACAGACCTTCGGCTGCCGCTGGTAGAAAATCAGGATTCTGTCCCGCCCAAGAAAGGCTGAAGAGGGAATGTGGGCGACTGTGCCGCCTGAACACTTCAACTTCATCATGAAGGTCCAGGCCCCAGACCAAATGCCAAATTCATCACGGTTTTTCTGAGGTACCTGTACAACCTCACCATAACGACTGAGCCAAGTCATGATGTCCACGCAAGAAAGTGACTCGTTACGGGTCAAAACGGTCACCTTCTTGACTGCGTTTTGGCGAGACACTGCTTGCACAGCAAAGTCTCGCCATGCGGGCTCGTTCTTTGCCAGCTCATAATTCGACCAGAAGAGCTCTAAGCCCTCCGGCCGAACAAAGCTGACATCGAACTCCGGAGTACCATAAGGATGTATCAGGGCAAAGATGTCACTAGCCCTGAAGTTCATCTTCAGGAGGAGCTCCACCACCCTTGACCTGGGTGGGCATGCGTCACTGCCCCTCCAGCGAAGACGAACCACATTCCTACGGGAAGCTCCGGGCCCAGTTGTGGGTAAAGACCATACAGTCTCTCCCCCCCCTTTTCTCTTGGAAGGCTGCCAGGCCATGCCTGTCTGTCCAGAAGGACAGATCAACCTCTCTCCCCTCTACATTGATTGACTTTTCCCCTCTCCTGAGAGCCTCCAGAAGACGCCTTTGCAAAACGCTGTTCCCAGAGCCAGGAGACAAGGAGTTAACCCCACTTGCCCCAGCGGTGACACCCGCATAGCTCCTTATGGGAGCGGCCACCACTGGGGGTGCAGATGGATCAGCACAAACCACATGATTAACCCCCTCACCACCATCCACCACTCCCACACTCACCACACTATGTACATTACTGTCTCGCTTCCTTGCATCACTCACACCAGCTGGGCCAGGAGGACCTGGGGTTGCCTCAGCGTCACTGGGCACTGGGGGTAGAGCCACCTCCATAGCTGATTCAGCCTGAGAAGAGGCAGCTCCAACCCCGATCTTACTTGTGCCCTCTGCCTCATTGGCATTAACCCCTTGTTGTCCCGCAGTTTTTCTAAGGTTGGAGCATCGCTGCTCGCTGGATGAAAGAGGCCTCCTGTCTTTATTTACTCCGGACAGTCTCTTTGTGCCATCTCCAGGGTCAGATGAGCCAATACAAAATAAAACCTTTCCTGCGCCCTTTCCCGCAGGCTGCACAGGACGCTTGGGAGGCGCCGCACCACAAGCCCCAGCAGCCCCATCACACTGCCGCCGCTCACCGGACCTAGCAGCAGCCACAGTGCTAGGGACTACAGGAGCCACCGCCACTGCCCCTGGCACTGGGCCACCCCCCCCTCCCACTAGGGGGCAGCGCACAGTACCAGGACCTGCTGGATCGCCCTCACTGTCCGGCCTTTCGGCCGATGCCTTCCCTGCACCATCCTTGCTACTACAAACAAGGCTGGTGCTCTGCGCCATGATGGAACGTGGCTTTGCAATCTCCCCGCACCCTGTCACCGAGTCCACTGCAGGATTCGTGCTGGGCTGGGTAACGGGGCCTACACGACAGGCTGGCACTGCTGCCCGCCCGGAGGGAACAGGGAGGGGACGAAACACCAGATTCACCTCCTGAGACGCCTTGGTCTTCTTGGGTCTCTTCTTCCTCTTTAGGTCGTCATCTGGGATATCATCGCCGAAGGAAAAGTTCTGGAGGTGAACTGGGGACTCGAGCTGTCGGATCTGAGCCATTAGCGCCCCCCCCTGGCCGCTGTCATCACTTTCCTCCTCCAGGTTGGCAGAGCCGCAGCCTGATGGTAATGGCGCTTGCTCCGCAGGCAGCCTGTCGTGCGAGGCCTGCTGGTGTTGGCGCAGGCCACCAGACGGACACGGCTGGTCTTCCTCATCCTCCTCATCATCGCCATCATCCGCCTGGATCTGAAGCCCCTTCAGCTTTCTCAGCTTCTCCTGGCGCATCTCCTCAAATCTGGCGTCGTTCTCCAACTTTTCGCGGAACGGACCGCTGTGCTCGCGGATTAGATGACGCTTCTCCTGCAGAGCGGTGACCTCGGCTTTTAGTCTGTCTATGGTGGTAAGAAAATCAGACTTTTTCTTCTTAGTGGCCACCCCCGCTAGGGCCAAGGTCTCCCTCATCTCCTCCTGGAGCCTCCTCAGCGCTTTTCCAGCTTCCTCGTACTCACGGAGGTGCTCAGCAATCCGGGAGCCATAGATGGAAGCAGACTCCCGGGCCTTAAGATCACCCCATGCCTTTTGCACACCTCCGTGAGCACCCAGCTTTCCAGCTGAACCACCCAACTTTCCCGCACAGTCACTCAGCTTTCCAGGAGGAGCACTCAGGCTGATGTTACTTGCCTTGATCTTCTGTGATCTGGAGACCTTGCAGCTTCCCTGGGTCTTGGGGGTGGCAGCCGAGGTCACATCGCTGCGTCCTTGGCTCCGGGCAGATCTTCTTACCCCCTCCGCTTTGGCCGGTAACTGGTTTCTCCTGCCCCCCGCCGGCCTGGTCCGGGAGGCAGAAGCCTGGGATTTTCCTGGCTCACTCATCCCAGAAACCTACTCCCTCCCTGGGGAGGAGAGAGCAGGCCTGGGTGGATCGATCTTCCACCAGGTGGTGCAGGAGCTCAGTCACAGACAACCACACCCGTCAGCAGTTCACAGCAGAATGATCCAGCACGAACTATTCTGCTGCTGGTGCAGTCACTGTGTACATACATGACATTACTTATCCTGTACTGATCCTGAGTTACATCCTGTATTATATCCCAGAGCTGCACTCACTATTCTGCTGCTGGTGCAGTCACTGTGTACATACATGACATTACTTATCCTGTACTGATGCTGAGTTACATCCTGTATTATACTCCAGAGCTGCACTCACTATTCTGCTGCTGGTGCAGTCACTGTGTACATACATGACATTACTTATCCTGTACTGATCCTGAGTTACATCCTGTATTATATCCCAGAGCTGCACTCACTATTCTGCTGCTGGTGCAGTCACTGTGTACATACATGCCATTACTTATCCTGTACTGATCCTGAGTTACATCCTGTATTATACACCAGAGCTGCACTCACTATTCTGCTGCTGGTGCAGTCACTGTGTACATACATGACATTACTTATCCTGTACTGATGCTGAGTTACATCCTGTAGATCTTTTATTTTATATAAAAGTGAAAAACATTACAATACAAACAAAACATAATATACAATATATACAATATCTTACCTGCTGGTCCAGCCACATTCACACCTAGTAAAAACAATAACTTAAAATACACCGAAATGAATGAACACCAAATACCACAACCCCCACCCAACCGATTGTCACATCCTCAACCAAACCAATAAACAATAAGACAAGCCACACCCACAAATAAAACATAAATGACTATAAATATACATAAACCCACCCCACACCCTCTAATAACAAACCACCCCACACAGATCACATCCCACATCCCACACTAAACTAAATCCCTCGCCCGCACCCTCCCCTTCCCCCCAGACACTGGTCTAACGTCCAAAGTTTGCGTTAAGTAGTCCAGACCAGTGCCCAGGGTCATAGAGTCCAAGGTCAGTTCGTAAATCCCACCACCATCACCCCCCTCCCAACCTAACACTATGTCCCAAACCCCACTATATACAATATATACAATATATACAACATAACATAAAGAAAACAGAATACAAATAAAATCTTAACAACATCAATCAAAACCACATAAAGCCCAGGTTCGGCGCCTGCAAGCCCAACATCACTACACGCTCGGATACAAAACAAAAATCTACAGTGCAGCATCAGCCCAACACCAGGAGCGGAGACGACAGACTAAGGGACACTAAAGGAGAACCCCCTCCAAAGGAGAGAGGTCCTCCCCGTGCCCAGCCTCTCATACTCCAGAGAGCGCACCTTCACCAGGTCACCCAGAATGTTCCTAACCACCTCATCCACCGGGAGGATTTTACGCTGCGTCGACACTAAGCACCGTGCGTTCCACGTGTGGTACCTGACCACTAGACTGACTAGGAATAACGTGCAGCGGTCCCAGCCACCCAGGCCTCTGAATGCTCCATAGGCCCACTCCGCATAGGAGAGACCTGCCAACCCGGGCCAATGGATGGAAGCGCCCACCCGGTTGTACACCTGTGTGTTAAAGGGGCACTGAAGCAGGAAGTGGTCCATACTCTCCAGCAGGCCACCGCACTCCTCCCGGGGACAACCCCTTTCCTCAGAGCTCCTACACTTCAGATTGTCCCTCACACACAGCTTTCCATGGAAGCAGCACCAAGTCACGTCCCAAAACTTCAAGGGGATCCTGATGGAATTCAATAAACTCAAACCCACCCCCAGATCCTGACTTGGGCAATCCCTGAGGGCCAGAGGCTTCTGGAAATGGGTCAACAGAACCCTCTTGTCAAGGAGTTTCCTCGACATGGTCCTGATCTCCCACATTCCCAGACCCCACCGGCGAATCACTTTCAGAACCGGGGTAGCGTAAGCCGGAAGATGCCCATGCGGTGTACGGAGATCCTTCACTCGCCCTCCTGTCTCCCATTCCTGGAAGAAAGGCCGAAACCATCCCCTGCAGGAGTATACCCACGGAGGAGCCCTCTCTTTCCAGAGGTTTGCAACATTGATCTTAAGAAAGGTATTCACTAGGAACACCACAGGGTTGACCATACACAACCCTCCTTGTCTCCTTGTGCGGTAAGTAACCTCCCTCTTGATAAGGTTCAGCCTATTCCCCCATAACAGCTGGAAGAACAGACTGTACACCCGAGTCCAGAGGGGTTCTGGCAACATGCACACACTGCCCAGATAAATCAGCAACGGGAGCAGGTAAGTTTTAATCAGGTTAACCCTTTCTCTGAGGGTCAAAGACCAACCCTTCCACTGGTCCACCCTCTGAGCGGCGATCTTAAGCCTGCCGTCCCAGTTTTGCATGGGGTAATCCCCCTGGCCAAATTCGATGCCGAGAACTTTGGCAGAGTCCTGGGGCCCTGGAAGAGTGTCCGGGAGATCAAACCCTGGATCCCCCTCTCCCAGCCAGAGACTCTCACACTTATCCCGGTTGATCTTGGACCCAGAAGCCTCTGAGTAGCGGTCAACCTCTGACATCAACCATTGCGCCTCCCCTCCCGAGGACACGAAAACGGTGACATCATCGGCATACGCTACCACCCTTAGAGTGGCTTCCGGTGCTGCCCGGTCCATCCCGACTCCCACCAACGGCCCATGATCAACCCTCCTAAGGAATGGGTCAATCGCGAACACGTACAGTAGTGGGCTCAGAGGACAACCCTGGCGAACACCAGACCCGACCTCAAAAGAGCGGCCAATCCAACCGTTCACAAGCGGGAAACTCTCTGCCCCTGCATACAAAACCTTTAGCCAATTGACAAACCCACCCGGCAGGCCATACCTCAGAAGGACAGACCAGAGGTACTCGTGGCTAACCCGATCAAACGCTTTTGCCTGATCCAAGGACAGCAAGTACCCCTTCCAGTTACCAGCCCGGCCCTGCTCCACTGCCTCCCGGACACAAAGCACAGCACTAAATGTACTGCGGCCTGGAACAGAGCAGTGCTGGGTCCCCGAAAGGAGCCGGGGCGCAAACTGCACCAGCCGATTAAACAGCACCTTTTCCAAAACCTTTCTGTCCGCATTGAGAAGCGCTATGGGACGCCAGTTCTCAATACGAGATCGGTCCTTACCCTTTGACAGAATGATCAGGGCTGACCTCCTCATTGACTTCGGCAGAGCGCCCGAGGAAAGACACTCATTATATACCTCAGTCAAGAGGGGAACCAAGGCGTCCTTAAAGGTCTTATAGAACTCAGATGTTAAGCCATCCGGACCTGGCGATTTCTTGAGGGCGAGCCCTTCAATCGCCAGGCTGACTTCCTCTTCCCTGATCATCTCTGTCAAAACATCAAGAGAGGGGTCTACTCCTGGCTCAGGGACAGTTTCAGCCAGGAAAGCCGACATCACATCCCGATCTAGATCCTTCCTGCCCAAGAGGTGGGATTAGAAGGATCTGACGACCTCCAGAATCCCTGATCTGGACCTTTTCAGGGATCCCGTACTGTCAACCAGTCCCGTGACAACTTTACCATTCACTGACATCTTGCAGTTTCTGTAAGGGTCGGGCGAGCGGTATTTCCCGTAATCCCTCTCAAAAACCAAAGATGCGTGTCTATCGTACTGACACCTCTTCAGCAAGGATTTCACTCTGGAGATGTCCTCACGACTACCTCCAGTCGAGACGAGATGCTCGAGTTTCCTCCTCAGGCCCTGATACAGGCGGTACCTGTCCAGGCTCCTGAGGCTCGAGAGCTGGCGGAAGAATCTCGCCACCCTTTTCTTGAGCATCTCCCACCACTCTGACTTACTGCTACAAAGGCCCAGCAATGGTACCTGGCTCTGAAGAAAGTCCTCAAAGGATTGTCTGATCTCCGCTTCCTCCAGGAGAGACGAATTGAGCTTCCAGTAGCCTCTTCCCATCCGGGGGGTCTCTGTAACATTCAGAGAAAACAAAATTAAACAGTGGTCGGAGAACTCCACCTCAACAACGGACACTGCTGAAGAAATGGCTTCCTCCTTTAAATAAAACCTGTCTATTCTAGACCTGCAGCTACCCCTATAATAGGTGAACCCCGCGTGGCCTGGGGTGTGCCGGATGTGGACATCCACCAGGCGAGCCTCACTGGCTATGCTATTAAGAGCGACGCTATCATAAGTCAGCTTGTCTCTGGAACCTCCCCTATCCTGGGACCTCGTGACAGCATTGAAGTCCCCTCCAAAGACCACCTGCCGACTTGTAAAAAGGTAGGGCTTGATCCTCATAAAGAGACACTTCCTGTCCCACTTGGACTGGGGACCATAGATGTTAATTAGACGAAGTTCTTGTCCCTTCATGAGGACATCCAGGATCAGGCACCTCCCCATTTCTAACTCAATAACTCGTCGGCATTCTACCGGTGCGGTAAAAAGGACCGCCACTCCGCTATACGGCTCGGCCGCAAGAGACCAATAGGAAGGCCCGTGTCTCCATTCCCTCTTAGCTTTAAACACGGCCGCCAAATCTGGCAGCCTGGTCTCCTGCAAAAATAAAATGTCGGCTTCAACACGGCCGAGAAAATCAAAGGCCGCAAATCTAGCCGCATCAGACTTAATGCTGGCGACATTAATGGACGCCAGCGTCAACGGAGTGGGTGCCGCCATCATGAGTGATTGAGTTGGACGGCTTTCTTTTTACCCATCTTACCACCACCCTCGGGAAATGAACACCCCCTTTTTAGACATATTGTGGTGTCCATCTCCCGCACCTCTAATGCTTCAGGGGCAGATCCAGGACCTGCCCCCTCATCCTCGTCTCCAGACTCTGGGCCAGTCTCCCCTCCTGAGGACCCTGACTCCCCAGGGGGAGACTCGGCACCCCCTGCGGGACCCTCTGCCACCTCTGGCCCTTCACCCTCAGCCCCTCCATCGGCAGGAGAGGCTCCATCCAGGGCCAGGAATCGATTTGAAAGTTCGACCAGCGGGGGGTCGGTTGCACCTTCCTTGGGTACCTTAGTCAGGGAGGGAGCAGATCTTACACCTCCCTTCTTTTTACCCTTTTTCTTCTTTTTGGCGCCACGCTTACGCTTTTCCTCTAGCCACGCCCTATTATCCTCGTCCATACTCTCATAATGGGAGGAGTCTGAGGACGTGGCACCTTCCTCTCTCTCGATCCTCCTGACCTCCTCATCCAGTACATCATCCCCTGGGGCCTCAGCGACAGGTGTGGTCTCCAGGATAGCGCCAGAGGATGTCCCAGCAGCCCGAGACTCCCCCCGCTCTCTCTCCTGTTGACGCTTCTCTAGACGCCTTAGCTGGGCAGGCGTCTTTTTCCTTTCTTTCTTCCCTGGCCCCTCCATTCCTCCGCTTCTGCTAGTCCCCTCCCCAGCAGATTCAGCCTCATGGCCTTCATCCGCTGAGGTTGAGCCCGCATTAGCGAAGGAAAGAGGACAACGACTGTACGGGTGACCGAGATCACCACACAGGTTACACCTTATCTGCCCTGTACAGGATGCAGCGAGATGGCCGACACCCCCACACAACGCACACTTCTGCACGGTGCAGTTTGCGCTGAAATGTGTGGGGTCACCGCACCTGTGACACAGCTTAGGCTGCCCCCGGTAGAAGATCAGGATCCGATCCCTCCCCAGGAAGGCTGATGAAGGGATGTGGGCGACTGAGTTACCTGAACGCCTCAACTTCACCATGAAGGTCCAGGCCCCTGACCAGATACCATACTCATCTCTATTTTTCTCTGGTACTCCAAGTACCTCTCCATAACGATTCATCCAGGTCATGATATCAAAGCAAGATAGTGATTCGTTACGGGTAAGAACGGTCACTTTCTTGAGTTCGCTCTGGCGGGACACTGCTTGCACAGCAAAGTCCCGCCACTCGGGCTCGTTGTATCTCAGCTCATAGTTGGACCAGAAGAGCTCAAGCCCCTCCGGCCGAACAAAGCTGACATCAAACTCAGATGTACCATAGGGATGGATCAAGGCAAAGATGTCAGGCGCCTTGAAGTCCATCTTCAGCAGCAGCTCAACTACCCGTGCCCGAGGGGGACACACATCACTGCCACGCCACCGAAGACGGACCACATTCCTACGGTTAGCACCCGGCCCGGTTGTCGGGAGCGACCATGGCGTCTCCCTGCCTCTTTGCTCTCGGAAGGCAGACAGGCCGTGCCTCTCTATCCAAAAAGACAAATCAACCTCCTGCCCCGCTACATTGATCGTCCTTTCTCCCTTCTGTAAGGCCTGCAGGAGGCGCCGTTGCAAAAAGCCGTCCCCAGAGCCCAAAGACGAGGATGATGGAACCCTACTTCCCCCAGCAGCGACACTGGCATAGCTCTTAATAGAGGCCGCCACTGGGGGAGCAACCGGACCAACCCCTGCACCCACCACATTAACACTACCCACCTCCATGCCACTCGCACCACCAGTCACTCCATCACTCACTCCCATAACTGGTAACGGTTCTGCACCACTCACTCCACTCACACCAGCCACCACAACATTACTGACACCATTCACACTGGCTGGACCAGCAACAACATCAGGGGACATGACCACCTCCGCATCTTCGGGCACAAGGGACGGGGGTCCCCTCGCAGAGCATCGCCCAAAGGGGACCCCAACTCTTGTCACACTTGTGCCCTCCGCATCATCGGTAGCAGATGTTATTTTGCTTTTCCTGGGGCTTGGAAACAATCGCCGCTGCTCTTTAGCCGGTGTGAGGCGCCGCTGATCTCCGGTCTGCACAGAATTATCATTATCCCCAACACCGACACAAAACAGTACTTTCTGTTTGGGAGGTCCTGAGCTCTCAGCCTCAGCGACCCCTCCACACTGCCGCCGCCCCTCAACTGGGTGATCAGCGGCAACAGCATGAAGAGGCGCCGAGGCACGAAGAGGCACCGAGGCACCGGAAGCTGCCACCAGTGCCGGGCTATCCCCCCCCTCCCACTGGGGGACGCACCACAGCACCGGATTTTGTTGGTATCGCCACATCCGAGCTGCCCTTACTGTCCGGCCTTGCGGCCGATGCCTCCCCTGCTCCCCCACTGTTACCACAAACAGAGACGGAGCCCATCGCCACATCAGATGTCACACCTGTAATCTCCCTGCACCTTTGCACCGTGTCCACAGCAGAACTCGGGGGGGTTTGGGTAGCAGGGCTTGCACAGTGAGCTGACCCTGCGCTTTGCCCGGGGGGGTGTACAGGGAGGGGGGTAAAGATGAATCTTACCTCTTCTAGCTGCTTTGGCCTGGTCTTCTTACTCTTCCTCCGGCTGCTCCCCCCAGCGGCTTCCTCTGGGAGTTCATCACCAAAAGAAAAGTTTTCCATGCGCACTGGGGACTCGAGCAGCCGGATCTCTGCCATGAGCGCCCCTCCCTGGCTGCCGGTGTCACTGTCCTCCCCCGAGCGAGGTGTTACTGCTGGCTGTCCTGCAGGGGGCCCACTGCACGAGGCCTGCTGATCTTCCTGCAGGCCGCCAGGTGGGAACTGCTGCTCGTCATCATCATCCTCCTCCTCCACCTGGCTCGCAGACTGCAACCCCATCAGCCTTTGCTCTCTGTTATCAGCCATCTGAGCAAATCGGTCATCATTAATGAGTTTTTCCTTAAACGGTCCGCTGTTATCACAAATAAAGGTCTTTCTTTTTGTCAGCTTGTCAATCTCTGCCTTTAGGTGATTAATCTCTCCTTTAACCTCCGTCTTGCGCTTCTTTGGCGCCGTGTTCGCCCTGGCGCGGGCACATCGCAGCTCCTCCCGGAGCCTCCTGATGGTCTTGGTCGCCTCTTCGTACTCACAGAGGTGGCTCTGGACCCGGGAGGCATAGGTGGACAAAGACTCCCGGGGTCCCTGCACCGCCCAGCCTCCCCCCGCATGGTCAGCCTTACCTCTGTGAGCACTCCGCTTCATGTCTCCAGCCCCGGAAGGACCGCTCTCACCCGCACCATCATGGACATCCAGGTTCTTGCTGCGCCGCCTCACACCAGACTCAGGGGGAGCAGGAGCAGTATTACTACGACTCCTGGTGGAACGTCTCACCCCTGAGTCCTCCATAGCGCTGGCCGGTTCCTGGCTACCCCTGCCCCCCGCCGGCCTGGCCCGGGAAGCAGGAGCCTGGGGCTTGCCGCTCTGGCTCATGCCTGGAAACCCACTCCCTCCCTGGGAAGGGAGAGAGCAGGCCCCAGGTGGAGGTGGATTATTCCTGGAGCTCAGAGCAGCAGCAGCACACAACCTCACACAGCAACAGACAGAGCGTAACGATGTAACGAGCTCCAGAGCTGCACTCACTATTCTGCTGCTGGTGCAGTCACTGTGTACATACATGACATTACTTATCCTGTACTGATCCTGAGTTACATCCTGTATTATACCCCAGAGCTGCACTCACTATTCTGCTGCTGGTGCAGTCACTGTGTACATACATGACATTACTTATCCTGTACTGATCCTGAGTTACATCCTGTATTATACCCCAGAGCTGCACTCACTATTCTGCTGCTGGTGCAGTCACTGTGTACATACATGACATTACTTATCCTGTACTGATCCTGAGTTACATCCTGTATTATACTCCAGAGCTGCACTCACTATGCTGCTGCTGGGTACTTATTGCATCATTACATTATTCATCCAGTGGGTGCTGCTTCCACTTCCCGGGCCTATGATGTCGCTTCCAATTGTTACATGCCCTGCTATATACTATTTACGTGAACGGGGTTGAGCTAAGGTCTCGAGTCTCTGGATCTGAACTGAGCAGGGGACAGAATGTGTAGAATAATCCTGCAATGATCCCATCGCCCTCAGCTGCAGTGACAGAGCCCATTCTGTGCAGTGTATTTTTGGCGGTTTATAATAAGCTGCACTGTGGTTGATTGATAAAAATCGTTGCTCTTGGTACATTCCAGAATATATTTTTTAAACATTAGTATTTTTTTTTTGCCATATTCCAAACAAGAAGGTCTTTTAAGGATCTGGGGCTCAGGACATTCCTGCTCTGCAGGGTCGCATTTATTCTCACAATATACTACATTTTTGGATCTTGGTCCAATCGCCATGGGGATGTGGGCGAGCACAAGGTCAGCGGAGCCAGGATGCCGTCCAATCTTGGCTGGAAGTATTGAAATAAAGATAACTGACCCGCAGCTGTTTGCATGAGCGAATCGGGTGGAATACATTTTTTTTGGGATGACTCAAAACAACAATAATAAGGAAGAACTGGACGGAATTTTCTTTTTCCGTAAGTTGCAATAAAGATACGGAAAGTTCTTGGCGATGTTCTGTTTGGGAAACAATTTCAGTCTTTTTATTGGGAAGGCAGAGTGATGGCCAGAAAGATAATTATGGCTCTCGCCGGGGTATTGGGGCATTATCCCTAGACTAATGACTGGCAAGTGCTGTTTACAGTGGGGGGGGGGGGGGGGGGGGGGGGGGGGGGGGGGGTTGTATATCTATATAATATATATATGTCTGTGTAGTCTTGCAGGGCGGAGCCTGGTGGTATTATGCAGAATTACACTGTTTTGAAAAGTAGAGAAGACCTCCTGTAGTTTTTTATTATTTTTCAATATCTGTCATTGATAAAAAAAAAAAAAACTTACTGTAATATAAACCAGTTGTTCTTGTTTTCTTTAATCTTCCTCGTTCCTAGACTGTAAAACCGGTACTTTAACCGCAGGCAGACTTGGTATAATCTACTATAATACTGCCCCCTATGTACACGAATATAACTACTATAATACTGCCCCCTATGTACAAGAATATAACTACTATAATACTGCCCCCTATGTACAGGAATATAACTACTATAATACTGCCCCCTATGTACAAGAATATAACTACTATAATACTGTCCCCTATGTACAAGAATATAACTACTATAATACTGCCCCCTATGTACAGGAATATAACTACTATAATACTGCCCCCTATGTACAAGAATATAACTACTATAATACTGCCCCCTATGTACAAGAATATAACTACTATAATACTGCCCCCTATGTACAGGGATATAACTCCTATAATACTGCCTCCTATGTACAAGAATATAACTGCTATAATACTGCCCCCTATGTACAGGAATATAACTGCTATAATACTGCCCCCTATGTACAGGAATATAACTACTATAATACTGCCCCCTATGTACAGGAATATAACTACTATAATACTGCCCCCTATGTACAAGAATATAACTACTATAATACTGCCCCCTATGTACAGGAATATAACTACTATAACACTGCCCCCTATGTACAAGAATATAACTACTATAATACTGCCCCCTATGTACAGGAATATAACTGCTATAATACTGCCCCCTATGTACAGGAATATAACTGCTATAATACTGCCCCCTATGTACAGGAATATAACTGCTATAATACTGCCCCCTATGTACAGGAATATAACTACTATAATACTGCCCCTTATGTACAAGAATATAACTACTATAATACTGCTCCCTATGTACAAGAATATAACTACTATAACACTGCCCCCTATGTACAGGAATATAACTACTATAATACTGCCCCCTATGTACAGGAATATAACTACTATAATACTGCCCCCTATGTACAGGAATATAACTACTATAACACTGCCCCCTATGTACAGGAATATAACTACTATAACACTGCCCCCTATGTACAAGAATATAACTACTATAATACTGCCCCCTATGTACAAGAATATAACTACTATAATACTGCCCCCTATGTACAAGAATATAACTACTATAATACTGCCCCCTATGTACAAGAATATAACTACTATAACACTGCCCCCTATGTACAGGAATATAACTACTATAACACTGCCCCCTATGTACAAGAATAACAAAAATTTACTTACCCCGAAATTTTCTTTTCCTGGAGTCCAGGGGCAGCACACACAAATGGGTTTTAGTCCTCTAGAACCAATCAGATAGAGACAGGTTACCAAGCAGTACACATGTATTCAATTAACTAGTTAAGGAGCCCTATAAGAGGGAGGAGGAACTAGGAGACAGTGTATTATTATAAAGCAATATAAATAAGGGAGGGAAGCATGTGCTGCCCCTGGACTCCAGGAAAAGAAAATTTCGGGGTAAGTAAATTTTTGTTTTCCTGATCGTCTCAGGGGCAGCACACACAAATGGGATTTGTAAAGCAGTACCGAAAAATTCTATGGGTGGGCCACATGTTTGTAACTTAAGCACTGCACTGCCACAGAGTGCCTTCTGCTTAAGAGATAGTCTAGCCTAATAATATTTGACAAAGGTTAAAGATGACGACCATGTTGTGGCCTTGTCCACTTTGTCCATGACATAACTCTGTTGAAGAGGTAGCTGTAGGCTGTATAGAAGGAATCCTTATCACTGAGAAGGATCTTGATAGCATGTATACTGTAGTGTTCTTCTATGGTGGCCTTAGACCACCTGGTTATAGTGACAACTTGCCCTTTGCCCAGTTATTGGGAGCACTGGAATAGGAGGCACAAAAAAATAACGGAAGATCATTTTTTAAGGGATGACATCAAGAACTGCTATTCTTAAATCTTGAGTGTGGAGACTTCATTCATCCTAACAAGAGGTTTGTAGATAAAAGGAAGCATAATATTTTTTTTTTTTTTTTTTTTTGGAAAAAAATCTGGCATTGATACCCAGATGAGGAAGTCATCTCAATTTTTGAAGTATGGATCTTAGATTAATGGATCCTGTAGTTCAATAACCCGCCTGGCTGCGGTGATGGCGGTCTGAAGAATACTTTAAAGGTGAGGGACCTTTATGTAACAGTTCTGATAGGACCCTATATAGGGCTGAGAAGACAACCGATAGCGCCTTACAGGAAGGACAGCAGAACTTAAGGTTTTGAAGAATTATTATTATTAATTTGAAGAAGATATGCAGTAGATGCCATTGTTGAGAATTTGATTGAGATTTAGTCGAGATTTTTTTTTTTTTTTTTTTTTAAGATATCTGGATCAAAGTTGATGAAGATTTGAGCCTCTTTCATACTCCGTTAGTCTTTCAACCTGGTAGGTCTATGGGCAGTCTGTAGGGTAATTATGACCTCCGGATATGATCGCAGTTGTGACATGATCACTGCGTCAGCCTCCAGGCAATTAGCTGCCGAGTGTGTGGATGAGTATGGTGTACGCTCTTTTTGGAGAGCAGGTCCCCTGTTGCTGGCAACTTACAGTACCTCCCTTTTGACAGCGACCGTGGCAGGCCCTGTGGAGCCAACGAGGCGGGAAGACATAGTCTTTGTCCTTACCTCATCTGAAACTGTTCAGAACATTTGGACCAAGGGAGTAGGAAAGCAACATGTACACCAGAGCCTGGTTCCACTTAAAAAGGAAGTCCGTCAATTGCCAATGTATGGCTGAAATGACTTACATTTTTGGTAGTTTTGAATTTCCGCATGACGCTATGGCATCTGGATAGGGAAAAATCTCATTTGACCATTACACCATTGTAACTGATGAGTTGAGACTCCATTCTTTCGGGTGGCATGGCTCACAGCCCAGAATATCCGCAGTGGTGTTCTATAATCTTTCAATGTGACCTGCAGATGTACTGTGCAGAAGATCTTCTGTCTGTGCCATCATCCTTACAATAGCGGGCTAAGTGATAGCTTTTCAAGCCTACCGCTTGCTCAGAGAATATGGTCAGTCCGTTGTCTAACTGGACTGGGTGATGACAGTGGAGAAGGTACTGAAAGTGGAGAAAAGGGCTTTACTGCCCTAAAGTTCTTTTAGGATTTTGAGATTCATCATCTTGTTTGCTCCACTTCTTCTTAGTCCATAGATGACTAACATGGGCACCCCAACCCTCAGAGGAGGCATCTGATGCAAGTCCCTATCGGAGATAGGAGACCAGAGTATTTTGGATGATTGAGTTTGAGATTCCTACCGACTTTTCTGGTGTTTGAAGAGCCCTTTATAGGCTTGAGAGGAATGTCATGTCCCTTGTTCCACTTTGTCTGAAGATCAATCTCTGGATGGCCCCCACTTATTCTGGGGTTACATTCACCAATTGAGGTGTTTATTTAAGAAGCTCAAACCTCGGTGACTGACGGGACACAAAGTAAGATTTCTTTGCATTAAACACGAATCTCAGAATCTGACACAATTGGAGAAACTTCTAAAACATGGGATTGGAGTAGAGGTTCTGAGGAAGCTCTTATCAGCCGGCTGTCTGGATACTCCACCATTGTGATACCCTGATCCTCAGGGCTGCCATGAAAAACCACTGCCAATAAAGAAAAAACTGGAGATGCAATCTTTTGGATCTGGTTTGAATCACTACACAACTATCCCCTGTGAGTAGACAGGGAACATTGAGGCTACAGTGTGACTAGATAGTCCTCTTTAATTAGAAGAGCCCCTGCAGACTGGATCGCTTTAATCCTGAATTTGACCCCTCTTTATTTATTTTTTTTGAATGCTGAGAGAAAAAAATGAGGGTCTATACAAAAAATATGACGTCAGCTGGTAGAGTTCTCTGGACACTGAGGTGCAGCCTCCTGTGATGACTGATGTCCCCAGTTGTCTGATGGTAGTTCTTGACTACTGAGAGTAATACTTCTGAGGTCTTCCTCCCCACCTCATGTATGTGGAGCTCGGCGTCACATGACAGTAGGACTGGTAATAGGTAATCTTCTCCTGGAAGAGAAAGCGTCTTCTTACTTAGCCAGAGACTTCTGCTGCCTCCTAAAGACTCCGCTATGGACTGTGGAGCTTCACTCCCTGACCTTCACTTCAGCTTTCCAGGATCATGGACATGGATTCTGGCTGGAACAGGCTTCAGAAGTTGTTCTTAAAAACACCATTTCCATCCTATTACCTGACTCCTAAGGCTCTTCTAGCCGTACTGGCGAGGGTAAATGACTTACAGGAGAGCCTCGCCGTATCCAGGTGAGTATCAAAGATCATCTGTATGAGACTTGATGAGATGCAATCTTTTCAGTATTCATCTAATACACCAGAACAATTCGCTCAGCCCGAGCCACTTGGGGCAGAGGGCAGGGAGACTTTACACAGCAGCAGAGGAAGTAGATGACTTCTTCAGTACAGAGACTGCTTTTATGGACTAGGGAACGCCGATTCTTCAGCGGGAACATCGCTTTGTGAGGTGCCTTAGTAACAGGAGGATCCTTAATTATAAGAGATTTGACTTTTCAATGTACATCTTTGAATGTAGGCTCAGGTTATATTTATAATCCACTCCTCTAGGATGGGGTGTCCCTACTAGGATTTTTTAACGTCCTCATAAAGACTGAACTTTATCCTTGTGTAACATAATATTCATCATTATCAGATTCCCCAGAACAAGACCCCTCTTCAGAGCTCTATGGTGACTTCAGAGGCCGCTGCCCTTTGCACCATGATATAGAGCCACTATAAATGTCCTCTGTTAGATGTGGGAATCAGGTGAAATAAGCTGTTAGTTTGCATTATCAGGAGGTGCAGAGACTATGCTTAGCTTAGAGAAGGTTTCTTGCTGAGCTCCTGTGAGGCGACATCTGCTATAAAACAGAACAAAACAAGGGTTAATCACCCGTTCTGACCAGGCATTTCTAGCACTAATGCAAGCAGAGAGTGCACATAATATCGCCATTACGTATCCACACAGGAAACTGTGTGACCGGAGGTGCATGATAACAGCACCCTGCTATACATCCGACCCAGGAGCGGAGGTACTGTGAGACAGAAGTGCCTATATATAGCATTTATACCTCTAATAACAGCAGATGCACTAATCCATAGTGTATAATAACATCCAACATAGGGGCTGCGGCACTATGTGCATATATCATATATCTTACACATCTAATAGCAGCTGATGCACTACGACACAGGGAGTGCATAATAATAACACCATGCTATACATGTAATATGGGGGATGAGACCCTATGTAACAGAAGTGCATTACATCATAGATTTTTATGCATCATATAAATCCAATACAGGAGCTGAGGCCTTATCAAAGGAAGCTGGGATTCCCAGCCAGTCTCCCATTCCGGCACCTGCCAGGCCTGGAGCTGCTTAGCAGCAGTGATCTGACGAGAGAAAGTACATATAGGTTAGAATGGCTGTGGAGTGTAACATTACATAACATCCTGTACATGTAATATAGTAGCTAGGGGTAACCAGCGAGTGCATAACATAGCATCCTATATGTATAATATAGCAGCTAGGGGTAACCAGCGCGTGCATAACATAGCATCCTATATGTATAATATAGCAGCTAGGTGTAACCAGCGCGTGCATAACATAGCATCCTATATGTATAATATAGTAGCTAGGGGTAACCAGCGAGTGTATAACATAGCATCCTATATGTATAATATAGCAGCTAGCATAGCATTCTATATGAGTAATATAGTAGCCTGAGGCATGATGTAACAGCGAGTTGTACATATAACCTTATACATTTGATACACGCGCTGCAGCACTATAAAGCAGTGAGTGCCTATAACATTGCATTAGGACACAGCCCTCCTATATATATCCTGCAGAGGTATACAAACCCATATAGGAGCTGCAGCACTGTGTAGCAGGGAGTGCAGGGCCTGGACAGCAGTAATCAGCGCAGAGTGAATACACACCAGGGAGCATGAGCATAACAGGAGCCATTTCTTACCTCAGTAAGCAGAGGGCCGCGTTGCTGGCAGAGAGCAATCTGCATATTGTGGCGCCGGAACTTCAAACTCCAGACACCGATTGCGTCACCTCCGGTCCTCAGCCAAAACTCCCTGGCGCCAGAAAGGGAACACCACATCCGGTGCTGTAATCATGGCATCACACAGGCCCGGCCTGCCCTCACCTGAAGTGTCACATCCGGACTCCTCGGGCTGAGGCACTTCCGGTCCGGCTCCCGCCATGGAGGTAGGCGGGGCTTGCAGTAGTGTGACGTAGGCGGCCTTCATCTCCTCTGGAGGCCATTACAGCCTTGCGGGTATCGAAACCCTGTGAGGGCAGGCGTGTACCGAGGCTCAACACTGCCCATGTTTAGGCTGCTGAAACAGTGGCCGTCTCAGTACACCATCGCGTCTGAGCAACATGGGACACCCCACTGTGTGCAGCGCGGACACAAGAACAGCAGCAGCATAGGTCCTGTCTGTATCTTTGACCTAGAGAAAGAAAAAATACACTGTCTCCTAGTTCCTCCTCCCTCTTATAGGGCTCCTTAACTAGTTAATTGAATACATGTGTACTGCTTGGTAACCTGTCTCTATCTGATTGGTTCTAGAGGACTAAAACCCATTTGTGTGTGCTGCCCCTGAGACGATCAGGAAATAACTACTATAACACTGCCCCCTATGTACAAGAATATAACTACTATAATACTGCCCCCTATGTACAGGAATATAACTACTATAATACTGCCCCCTATGTACAAGAATATAACTACTATAATACTGCCCCCTATGTACAAGGATATAACTACTATAATACTACCCCCTATGTACAAGAATATAACTACTATAATACTGCCCCCTATGTACAAGAATATAACTACTATAATACTGCCCCCTATGTACAAGAATATAACTACTATAATACTGTCCCCTATGTACAAGAATATAACTACTATAATACTGCCCCCTATGTACAAGAATATAACTACTATAATACTGCCCCCTATGTACAGGAATATAACTACTATAATACTGTCCCCTATGTACAAGAATATAACTACTATAATACTGCCCCCTATGTACAAGAATATAACTACTATAATACTGCCCCCCTATGTACAAGAATATAACTACTATAATACTGCCCCTATGTACAAGAATATAACTACTATAACACTGCCCCCTATGTACAAGAATATAACTACTATAATACTGCCCCCTATGTACAGGAATATAACTACTATAATACTGCCCCCTATGTACAAGAATATAACTACTATAATACTGCCCCCTATGTACAAGAATATAACTACTATAATACTGCCCCCTATGTACAAGAATATAACTACTATAATACTGCCCCCTATGTACAGGAATATAACTACTATAATACTGCCCCCTATGTACAGGAATATAACTACTATAATACTGCCTGCTATGTACAGGAATATAACTACTATAATACTGCCCCCTATGTACAAGAATATAACTACTATAATACTGCCCCCTATGTACAAGAATATAACTACTATAATACTGCCCCCTATGTACAGGAATATAACTACTATAATACTGTCCCCTATGTACAAGAATATAACTACTATAATACTGCCCCTATGTACAAGAATATAACTACTATAATACTGCCCCCTATGTACAAGAATATAACTACTATAACACTGCCCCCTATGTACAGGAATATAACTACTATAATACTGCCTGCTATGTACAGGAATATAACTACTATAATACTGCCCCCTATGTACAAGAATATAACTACTATAATACTGCCCCCTATGTACAAGAATATAACTACTATAATACTGCCCCCTATGTACAGGAATATAACTACTATAATACTGTCCCCTATGTACAAGAATATAACTACTATAACACTGCCCCCTATGTACAAGAATATAACTACTATAATACTGCCCCCTATGTACAGGAATATAACTACTATAATACTGCCCCTATGTACAAGAATATAACTACTATAATACTGCCCCCTATGTACAAGAATATAACTACTATAACACTGCCCCCTATGTACAAGAATATAACTACTATAATACTGCCCCCTATGTACAAGAATATAACTACTATAATACTGCCCCCTATGTACAAGAATATAACTACTATAATACTGCCCCCTATGTACAAGAATATAACTACTATAATACTGCCCCCTATGTACAGGAATATAACTACTATAATACTGTCCCCTATGTACAAGAATATAACTACTATAATACTGTCCCCTATGTACAAGAATATAACTACTATAATACTGCCCCCTATGTACAGGAATATAACTACTATAATACTGCCCCCTATGTACAAGAATATAACTACTATAACACTGCCCCCTATGTACAAGAATATAACTACTATAATACTGCCCCCTATGTACAAGAATATAACTACTATAATACTGCCCCCTATGTACAAGAATATAACTACTATAATACTGCCCCCTATGTACAGGAATATAACTACTATAATACTGCCCCCTATGTACAGGAATATAACTACTATAATACTGCCCCCTATGTACAGGAATATAACTACTATAATACTGCCCCCTATGTACAAGAATATAACTACTATAATACTGTCCCCTATGTACAGGAATATAACTACTATAATACTGCCCCCTATGTACAGGAATATAACTACTATAATACTGCCCCCTATGTACAAGAATATAACTACTATAATACTGCCCTCTATGTACAGGGATATAACTACTATAATACTGCCTCCTATGTACAAGAATATAACTACTATAATACTGCCCCCTATGTACAGGAATATAACTCCTATAATACTGCCCCCTATGTACAGGAATATAACTACTATAATACTGCCCCCTATGTACAAGAATATAACTACTATAATACTGCCCCCTATGTACAGGAATATAACTACTATAATACTGCCCCCTATGTACAAGAATATAACTGCTATAATACTGCCCCTATGTACAGGAATATAACTACTATAATACTGCCCCCTATGTACAGGAATATAACTACTATAATACTGCCCCCTATGTACAGGAATATAACTACTATAATACTGCCCCCTATGTACAGGAATATAACTACTATAATACTGCCCCCTTTGTACAGGAATATAACTACTATAATACTGCCCCCTATGTACAAGAATATAACTACTATAATACTGCCCCCTATGTACAAGAATATAACTACTATAATACTGCCCCCTATGTACAAGAATATAACTACTATAATACTGCCCCCTATGTACAAGAATATAACTACTATAATACTGCCCCCTATGTACAGGAATATAACTACTATAATACTGCCCCCTATGTACAGGAATATAACTATTATAATACTGCCCCCTATGTACAGGAATAACCTACCTCCTGTCTGAGATTATAGCTGCCGTAATACTGTACTTTATGCACATAATTTATTAATAATTACCTTTTTTCTCTCACAGTACGGTATAGTATTGGACGCAGGCTCCTCCCACACTGCGCTTTTTATTTACAAATGGCCGGCAGATAAAGAAAATGAGACTGGTATTGTGAGTCAGCACAGCATGTGCGATGTACATGGTGAGTAAAAGTGCTTTCAACTCAACTCTCCCCATCTCCGTATGCAAATAAGAAGTAGACAATGCGGCTTATTGTCCAGTATGAGGCTGTTACAAGAAATCCTGCACCCCTGGCAGTGGTGGGCACTTTGCATTGAGGTTAGATGTGGGTCTTGTCCCTGAGCTGGCGGGCAATGGATGCCAGACGGGATCTTAGTGGGAGTGTGCGGGCCTAAAGGCAGGGGAGCGGCGCAGGAGAAAAGTCGGACACGGATCACATGGATATTGGAGAACAATGTCATTATTATGTGCATGCTCCATGAACTGGCTTCAGTTTTTATCATTGTACCTATGTCTCGCTTTCATGAACTAGTTATTTATCCAGTGCGTATACAAAATTCCTATCACTACACCAAGCTGCCATGTGACTTGGATACGGTTGTAGCCCACAGGCCCTTCTCTGCATGTCTTACTAGTCTCCCATAATCTTAGTACATTTTGTATTTTTGGGGGTATGTG
This sequence comes from Engystomops pustulosus, assembly GCF_040894005.1. Taxonomy (NCBI): domain Eukaryota; kingdom Metazoa; phylum Chordata; class Amphibia; order Anura; family Leptodactylidae; genus Engystomops; species Engystomops pustulosus. The sequence continues at coordinate 107,893,550 of NC_092419.1, forward strand.
TGTTTTTTTATTGGCCTGATGAAGAGACTGATTCAGCAATGAAACACTTTGCCCTGAATATTCCATATAAATGACATCATTCTCTAATATCCATGTGATCCGTATCTGAGCTTTCTGGGGTGGAGGTCCTTGGGCAGTCCTGACATTTGGCCGACCCGCTCCCTCTGTGCATTGATATTATTCTGGCTAGTATACAGTCTGTGCAGCGCTGCCTTCCCCCTGTCAGGCCAGCCGTTTATGCTCCAGACCTGGGGACATGTAATTACACCCATTGGTCAGCTTTTTCTAGGCTACAGAAAGCTTTTTATAGTCACCCATACACTTATATATATATAGTATATATAGATGGAAATCACTCTGAGCATCTGGTAAGGGGTAGGTGGTTGGCCTTTAGTGCATCTGGTAAAGGGTAGGTGGTAGGCCTTTAGTGCATCTGGTAAAGGGTAGGTGGTTGGCCTTTAGTGCATCTGGTAAAGGGTAGGTGGTTGGCCTTTAGTGCATCTGGTAAAGGGTAGGTGGTTGGCCTTTAGTGCATCTGGTAAAGGGTAGGTGGTTGGCCTTTAGTGCATCTGGTAAAGGGTAGGTGGTAGGCCTTTAGAGCATCTGGTAAAGGGTAGGTGGTAGGCCTTTAGAGCATCTGGTAAAGGGTAGGTGGTTGGCCTTTAGTGCATCTGGTAAAGGGTAGGTGGTTGGCCTTTAGTGCATCTGGTAAAGGGTAGGTGGTTGGCCTTTAGTGCATCTGGTAAAGGGTAGGTGGTTGGCCTTTAGTGCATCTGGTAAAGGGTAGGTGGTAGGCCTTTAGAGCATCTGGTAAAGGGTAGGTGGTAGGCCTTTAGAGCATCTGGTAAAGGGTAGGTGGTAGGCCTTTAGAGCATCTGGTAAAGGGTAGGTGGTTGGCCTTTAGTGCATCTGGTAAAGGGTAGGTGGTTGGCCTTTAGAGCATCTGGTAAGGGGTAGGTGGTAGGCCTTTAGAGCATCTGGTAAAGGGTAGGTGGTTGGCCTTTAGAGCATCTGGTAAAGGGTAGGTGGTTGGCCTTTAGAGCATCTGGTAAAGGGTAGGTGGTTGGCCTTTAGTGCATCTGGTAAAGGGTAGGTGGTTGGCCTTTAGTGCATCTGGTAAAGGGTAGGTGGTTGGCCTTTAGTGCATCTGGTAAAGGGTAGGTGGTTGGCCTTTAGAGCATCTGGTAAGGGGTAGGTGGTAGGCCTTTAGAGCATCTGGTAAAGGGTAGGTGGTTGGCCTTTAGTGCATCTGGTAAAGGGTAGGTGGTTGGCCTTTAGTGCATCTGGTAAGGGGTAGGTGGTAGGCCTTTAGTGCATCTGGTAAAGGGTAGGTGGTAGGCCTATAGTGCATCTGGTAAAGGGTAGGTGGTTGGCCTTTAGTGCATCTGGTAAAGGGTAGGTGGTTGGCCTTTAGTGCATCTGGTAAAGGGTAGGTGGTAGGCCTTTAGTGCATCTGGTAAAGGGTAGGTGGTTGGCCTTTAGTGCATCTGGTAAAGGGTAGGTGGTAGGCCTTTAGTGCATCTGGTAAAGGGTAGGTGGTAGGCCTTTAGTGCATCTGGTAAAGGGTAGGTGGTTGGCCTTTAGTGCATCTGGTAAAGGGTAGGTGGTTGGCCTTTAGTGCATCTGGTAAAGGGTAGGTGGTTGGCCTTTAGTGCACTCTGTAAAGGGTTTTTTGCGGAAATAACTCCGGCCACATGTTAATCTTTCATGGATGTATTATACATCAGCCTTCCGCTGTCATGACTTCATTGTAAAAGAATGTGATCCCCATAAAATGACGATTGCTCCTGACAAAGGACTTGATGTGTGTCGTCTGTTTTCAGGTCCCGGGATATCCAGCTATTGGCAGAATCCACCTGAGGCAGGAGAGAGCTTGGAGAGCTGTCTGCAGCAGGCTGTCAATGACGTTCCCCTCGAGCGACACGCCATCACCCCCCTATACCTAGGAGCCACGGCCGGGATGAGACTGCTCAAGTAGGTGCTATTAAATACTATTTGCTAACATAATCCCTGTCGCTGCGTGCTATTCACAAGCTCTGCCTGCACATGCACAAGTCCTACCCCAGAATAAGACAACCTGCAACTTATGGTTCTACAGCAGCTACAAAGTGTCAACAATCTGGGGTTTGTCTTAAAGGCTTATTCCCATAAAGACAAGAGTCTTAAATATTCTCAGGATAACAAAATGACACTTTATCCAATACAGGCGGTCCCCTACTTAAGAACACTCGACTTACATATGACCCCTAGTTACAAACGGACCTCTGGATATTGGTAATTTATTGTACTTTAGTCTTAGGCCACAATAATCAGCTGTAACAGTTATCACAGACGTCTGTAATGAAGCTTTATTATTAATCTTGGTTCTTATGACAACCCAACATTTTTAAATTCCAATTGTCACAGAGACCAAAAAAGTTCTGGCTGGGGTTACAATGATAAAATATACAGTTCCGACTTACATACAAATTCAACTTAAGAACAAACCTACAGACCCTATCTTGTATGTAACCCGGGGACTGCCTGTATCACAAAAATACAGCATTTCACAGATATAATGCAACCTGTCTCCTATACAATTTTGGTTGCCTCAGGATCTGACCATAAATCTTCTGATTATGGTCGCGCAGGGCAGACTTTTCTCCTGAATAGCTTCTCCTCTCTGCCTCCTGCCCCTCCTCCCTCCATGATAAGACCAGCTCAGACATAGGCACTTCCTGCCGGCAAGCAGCAGTGTGAGGAGACTAAATCTACAAGCTACAGACTGATAAGGTCTTTATAGCGGAGCTGACTGTGTGTTATAGGTGAGTTAGCAAAGCTGAGAGTGTCATTGAGTTTTATATCCATCTCATGGATGTCATCATCTCATCTCTGATCTGTCTTTTTCTATATGTCATATACTAGTGAATGTTCAGAAGCTATAAACCTGGACCCTGATACTCTAAGCACATTGTCAGCACACAGCATCTCATGGCACTAGAGGAATCATGGAGTGTCTGCACCCACACTCTGGAATTTTACACCGACAATCACTGTGATAGGAGCTAAAACAGCAGTAAAACTGAGTAAAATTGTAAAGTAAGGGGTTAAATATGATCTTTATTATGTAAACGACACTAGGGGGTTGAAATTTGAAAACTTTCTTTCAAGGGCAACACCCCTTTAAGTATCCAAGGCTGCCACTTGCACAATATTTCTTAATGAGATTTATTTTCGGAGGGGAAACGTGATGCAGGGCTTATCTGATAACATTCTATACAGTGCAGGGAGGCATCTGCTCCAGAGACCACCCGTACTCATACCATGTAAGCTCCAGGCCTGAGATGTTGGGTTGGACAACTACCACTTCAGATAATATTTAGGTTGGATCTGCATACTTGACCCAGGGTTGTGCCTGACTCTGCCTGGTCTCCGGCTGCAGAGGTAGAAATCTCTGCCAAATGAACACATGACTTTCCTGGCTCTTAAACTTGTACAGATCTAAATGCCTCTGATATAAACTGTACTGCCAGGAAGAATGAGGAGGGCAGTGTGCTTTCATCTCAGAACAATAACTTGTGGTTGTCCAGCTACACAATATTATACTCCCCCCCCCCCCCCTATGTACAGGAATATTACTATAATACTGCCCCCTATGTACAAGAATATAAATACTATAATACTGCCCCTATGTACAAGAATATAACTACTATAATACTGCCCCCTATGTACAAGAATACAACTACTATAATACCGCCCCCTGTGTACAGGAATGTAACTACTATAATACTGCCCCCTATGTACAAGAATATAACTACTATAATACTGCCCCCTATGTACAAGAATATAACTACTATAATACTGCCCCCTATGTACAGGAATATAACTACTATAATACTGCCCCCTATGTACAGGAATATAACTACTATAATACTGCCCCCCTATATACAAGAATATAACTACTATAATACTGCTCCCCCTATGTACAGGAATATAACTACTATAATACTGCCCCCTATGTACAAGAATATAACTACTATAATACTGCCCCCTATGTACAAGAATATAACTACTATAATACTGCCCCCTATGTACAGGGATATAACTACTATAATACTGTCTCCTATGTACAGGAATATAACTACTATAATACTGCCCCCTATGTACAGGAATATAACTACTATAATACTGCCCCCTATGTACAAGAATATAACTACTATAATACTGCCCCCTATGTACAGGAATATAACTACTATAATACTGCCCCCTATGTACAGGAATATAACTACTATAATACTGCCCCCTATGTACAAGAATATAACTACTATAATACTGCCCCCTATGTACAGGAATATAACTACTATAATACTGCCCCCTATGTACAGGAATATAACTACTATAATACTGCCCCCCTATGTACAAGAATATAACTACTATAATACTGCCCCCCTATGTACAAGAATATAACTACTATAATACTGCCCCCTATGTACAGGAATATAACTACTATAATACTGCCCCTATGTACAGGGATATAACTACTATAATACTGCTCCCTATGTACAGGGATATAACTACTATAATACTGCCCCCTATGTACAGGGATATAACTACTATAATACTGCCCCCTATGTACAGGGATATAACTACTATAATACTGCCCCCTATGTACAGGAATATAACTACTATAACACTGCCCCCCTATGTACAAGAATATAACTACTATAATACTGCCCCCCTATGTACAAGAATATAACTACTATAATACTGCCCCCCTATGTACAAGAATATAACTACTATAATACTGCCCCCTATGTACAAGAATATAACTACTATAATACTGCCCCCTATGTACAAGAATATAACTACTATAATACTGCCCCCTATGTACAGGAATATAACTACTATAATACTGCCCCCTATGTACAGGAATATAACTACTATAATACTGCCCCCTATGTACAGGGATATAACTACTATAATACTGTCTCCTATGTACAGGAATATAACTACTATAATACTGCCCCCTATGTACAGGAATATAACTACTATAATACTGCCCCCTATGTACAAGAATATAACTACTATAATACTGCCCCCTATGTACAGGAATATAACTACTATAATACTGCCCCCTATGTACAGGAATATAACTACTATAATACTGCCCCCTATGTACAAGAATATAACTACTATAATACTGCCCCCTATGTACAGGAATATAACTACTATAATACTGCCCCCTATGTACAGGAATATAACTACTATAATACTGCCCCCCTATGTACAAGAATATAACTACTATAATACTGCCCCCCTATGTACAAGAATATAACTACTATAATACTGCCCCCTATGTACAGGAATATAACTACTATAATACTGCCCCTATGTACAGGGATATAACTACTATAATACTGCTCCCTATGTACAGGGATATAACTACTATAATACTGCCCCCTATGTACAGGGATATAACTACTATAATACTGCCCCCTATGTACAGGGATATAACTACTATAATACTGCCCCCTATGTACAGGAATATAACTACTATAACACTGCCCCCTATGTACAGGAATATAACTACTATAATACTGCCCCCCTATGTACAAGAATATAACTACTATAATACTGCCCCCTATGTACAAGAATATAACTACTATAATACTGCCCCCTATGTACAAGAATATAACTACTATAATACTGCCCCCTATGTACAAGAATATAACTACTATAATACTGCCCCCTATGTACAGGAATATAACTACTATAATACTGCTCCCTATGTACAGGAATATAACTACTATAATACTGCTCCCTATGTACAAGAATATAACTACTATAATACTGCTCCCTATGTACAGGAATATAACTACTATAATACTGTCCCCTATGTACAGGAATATAACTACTATAATACTGCCCCCTATGTACAGGAATATAACTACTATAATACTGCCCCCTATGTACAGGAATATAACTACTATAATACTGCCCCCTATGTACAAGAATATTACTACTATAATACTGCCCCCTATGTACAAGAATATAACTACTATAATACTGCCCCTATGTACAGGAATATAACTACTATAATACTGCCCCCTATGTACAGGAATATAACTACTATAATACTGCCCCCTATGTACAAGAATATTACTACTATAATACTGCCCCCTATGTACAGGAATATAACTACTATAATACCGCCCCCTATGTACAAGAATATAACTGCTATAATACTGCCCCCTATGTACAAGAATATAACTGCTATAATACTGCCCCCTATGTACAAGAATATAACTACTATAATACTGCCCCCTATGTACAAGAATATAACTACTATAATACTGCCCCCTATGTACAAGAATATAACTACTATAATACTGCCCCCTATGTACAGGAATATAACTACTATAATACTGCCCCCTATGTACAAGAATATTACTACTATAATACTGCCCCCTATGTACAAGAATATAACTACTATATTAGTATTAAATGTAGAATAAGTTACATTTGATATGGTTAGTACCACAAGGCCAATAAACACCTTGCACTCTTGGTCGTGATATGAAGTAGAACAGTGATTTTACATTTCTATATATGTCTGAGCTTATTGTTTCTTACTTTCTATAGCTGGACTGATCAGAGTGCGTCTGACAATGTCCTCAAAGCTGTGAGCAACACGCTGAAGTCATATCCCTTTGATTTCCGAGGGGCCAGGATTCTGTCGGGTCAGGATGAGGGGGTTTTCGGATGGGTCACAGCAAACTACCTCATGGAGAACTTTATCAAGGTAAGACACTAGTCCTAGTCCAGACTGGCACCAGAGATGTCCTTGGTGCAGTACCTGGGGCCACAGTGTGCAGGGCCCATGTGTGGGCACAGCTGTATTTGACAAGACTAATATGATAAAAGTGTCTTTGAAGATTCAGGGCTTGTCTGCCAGGAGTGGCATCTCACTAATAGCAATGATCCAGTGCCTCAGGGTTGTTGGCATGTAGACATAGGATTGTGTTCTGCTCTGTGAGAGTCTGCTGGAGGGAACATGGGACATTGTGGAGGAATTAGCAGGGCATGAAAGGAGATGAGACGTCTGGGCAGAGTCCTTGTGCTTGGTGCCAGACTGTAAACAGACCAGAGCGGGTGAGATGCTCCTTTCTATTCTCCTGTGCAGCTCTTCATCAGGTTTGATGTTCTCAGATGATTCAGGTTAGTCACGTTCTAGCAGAACAATGACCTCTAATGCAAACACCCCTTCAATAGGAGACATGTCAGCTGTAAAGATCCCAGCTGCAGGAGACAAGTCTGACTCTGTCCCATGTGACCTCTGCAGTCAGTATCTATAGTCGCTGGTTTCAGGTATTGCTGTCGCCGCCTAGTGGCTGATTCTCCATGTTGCGCTCCATTGTCTGTTATTGGGCTTCCAGCATCGGCTCGTCTTCTGAGCCATTCAATACAAAGCCCCTAATGGGAGCTTGTAGTTCCTAGTTGGACCAATCACAGAGGGGTCCAGTTCTTATAGACTAATGGGATGACTGATCACGCATGGGTCCGGCCGCTCCCTTAGACTCCCTCCTGAGTGCATACTCAACCCTGTTCTCATGATTGCTGGGGGTCCAGGCGGTTGGGAAAAGAAAAATCTATCTCTGTTGGCCCTGAGATTAATATCCCCCACTGTGGCCTGACCTTCTGGCTTGGAGGCAGCTGGATTCCCCTGGCTAGGGCACGGCCTAGTGCTCATTTGGGTCACGGTCACTTGATCCAGGCCTCGTCCACGCCGGGCAGGTGTCCATCAGGTGAATTGTAAGAAAGAGGGAGATGCTGCTGGTGGAAGGATGGTAGCTCTCCCTGGGGTACTCTGTATAGATGTATGTGAGGGTCCCTGGGTAGATGGTAGAGGAGAGGCCTGTGATCTTAGCAGCTTCTAGGGATTTCTCTTAGCCCCTGTGCACACTGACGTATGCCCACATGGCTACGGCCAGAAGGGCATACGTCAGCCCTCCCCTCTCCATAACGATGCACAGCCAGTAACACGGGGAAAGATCAGATCTTTTCTATCTTTTCCCCGTGTGTGGCACCATATCGCTCCGTGCGGCCTTTGCCATCTATGGGGTACGTATGTATGGCTGCAAGCTTGTGGCTGTACATACGTCTCCTATATGTTCGTGTGCATGGCGCCTTGGACAAGGAATGTAAAACATCAACTCCTGGTTCCTTTATTCCAGAACATAAACACAGCAAAGGTAACGGTCCAATCTGTCCAGGTCCAAGGTGGCTGGTTGGATTATGTCTGGCAGAGGATGCTCACAGCATAGTTTCTGTAGCTGGAGGCTGGAGAGGTTAGGAGCTGCTTCAGCAGTGGTCCTAGGCAGGATCTGTTCGGGATCAGAGCTGCAGGCCATGTGTATGGACAGCAATCACAGACATGTCTGCATCTCATCTCAGGAAAGAACTAACCTCAATCTCTCTAGAACTTTTCAGCTACAAGGGGTTTTATGCATTTCCCTTAGGGTTGGAGCGTTCCAAGCATCCAACCAGGGACCTTGTTACAAAAGGATTCACATTAATCAACCATTCCTTCACAGGCAGGTGTTATGCAGCTGCAATACCAGTTATAGACAGTAGGTGGTGATCAGGCTCTATGGACATATACACTATAATAGAAGTGTTATGTGATGGCTGCGTTGGCCGGGCCATTACAGATGGTACTCCATTATCTAAGCCATTCCTTTACTAGAATTGGATTAAGAGAATCTTTCTGACTTTTATAAATGCCTCAATAGTTAAATCTGGCAGAACACTAGACCTACGTTTGCTTTCCTTGCCCAATCTTCTGTGTTTGTATCATGCACTGAATTTCCTTTACAAGTTGGGTGAATGCACAAATGTGTGCAGCAAGTCTGAGCGTGCAACAAGACGCGTGTTGGGTTATTTTTGGAACTCCCATAGAAGTGAATGTACAGCAGCGCTGCCGAACTTGTCCCCTCCAAAGCCCCCCATCAATCAGACATCCCCAGGATAGGCCGTGATCTTCTTTCTCTGCCTCCATTACAGATGCTGCACCTGTATAAGAGACGTCTTGTTTTCAGCTTTTACATAACTACTGCATCCCTGTCTCTTCAGAAGTTGTATATTTATGTTAAAACTCATTAAGTTCTTAAGACTTCTTCCTACAATAGGATTTATTTGACCGACTCAAATTTCTAATTCCATAACATCATGTGAAAGACTGCAGGAACTTGGCTGACGGGTTTGGACCTGCATGTTGCCCTTGGCAAGTAAGGAAGTCTTAAGGCAGCAGACTGTTTCCTTTCTGGGTGATAAATCTGTTTGTGTGACCCTATTGGGGTGATCTGCCTCGGGATGGGGTCATACTAATGGTATTCTGCTTACATCCTGCAATCCTTTATATAAATAGTGGATATAAATGTATGTAAATACTGACACTGAAATGTATATGGGGATGATTATAAATCCAGCACGGATTAATCTTACTCCACAATCCTTTGTGTCTTTGTCCTACAGTACAGCTGGGTGGGGCGCTGGTTCCAGCCCAGGAAAGGGACCCTGGGAGCTTTGGATCTTGGAGGAGCCTCCACACAAATAACTTTTGAAACGTCAGAAAATATTGAAAATTCGGAGAATGAAATGAACCTGCGTCTGTATGGCCAGAACTATCGGGTGTACACACACAGCTTCTTATGCTATGGGCGAGACCAGGTCCTCAGGAGGGTCCGGTCCAGAGTCATTAAGGTAATAAGACACATTCAATCCACCATAGAAGCCGATATCTGTATAAAATGTCACATTAATTGTCACCATTTACATTACAAGCAGAAGCAGAGCTAATGTGGGAAAGACTGGGCCCCAACCCAGGAATACCTACGGTATAGTACCACCTACATTGCTGCATACAGGGGGACGCAGATGTCCTGGAAACCTTGTAAGAGGCTTGTGTCTGTCAAGATACATGATGGTAGAACAGGAAGCGTAATGTGGTGTTTTTTTTTTGTTTTGTTTTTTTTAAGAGCTATATCCTATGTTCCATCTACATGGTACAATCCCAGCACAGGTTACACAAATGACTTATAACATGCACTGCAACTTTACACTTGTAAGAACAGGGAATTTAAACAAATTGTGCTTACGTTCAACTATGAGGGAGTATAAGGACTAGTAAATCTAGAATGACCATAGGCACAAGGTATGATGTGCACTGTCTAATAAGCGTAATATACAGGCGCCATCTAGTGGCAAATTTCTGTAAATACACCACATCAAGGAAACACACTTGGGCCTCTTGCTGTACAAACTGCAGCTACAGCTCAGTCATGGCACGGTGATGTGCGGAGTGGTAAATTATAGAGCAGATCCTCTATATAATGATATATGTACAGCCGGTATAACCTGGGGATCTCCTGTGTATAATGATATATGTACAGCCGCTATAACCTGGGGATCTCCTGTATATAATGATATATGTACAGCCGGTATAACCTGGGGATCTCCTGTATATAATGATATATGTACAGCCGGTATAACCTGGGGATCTCCTGTATATAATGATATATGTACAGCTGGTATAACCTGGGGATCTCCTGTATATAATGATATATGTACAGCTGGTATAACCTGGGGATCTCCTGTATATAATGATATATGTACAGCCGGTATAACCTGGGGATCTCCTGTATATAATGATATATGTACAGCTGGTATAACCTGGGGATCTCCTGTATATAATGATATATGTACAGCCGGTATAACCTGGGGATCTCCTGTATATAATGATATATGTACAGGCGGTATAACCTGGGGATCTCCTGTATATAATGATATATGTACAGCCGGTATAACCTGGGGATCTCCTGTATATAATGATATATGTACAGCCGGTATAACCTGGGGATCTCCTGTATATAATGATATATGTACAGCTGGTATAACCTGGGGATCTCCTGTGTATAATGATATATGTACAGCCGGTATAACCTGGGGATCTCCTGTATATAATGATATATGTACATCTGGTATAACCTGGGGGTCTCCTGTATATAATGATATATGTACAGCCGGTATAACCTGGGGATCTCCTGTATATACTGATATATGTACAGCGGGTATAACCTGGGGATCTCCTGTATATAATGATATATGTACAGGCGGTATAACCTGGGGATCTCCTGTATATAATGATATATGTACAGCCGGTATAACCTGGGGATCTCCTGTATATAATGATATATTTACAGCCGGTATAACCTGGGGATCTCCTGTATATAATATATATGTACAGCTGGTATAACCTGGGGATCTCCTGCATATAATGATATATGTACAGCCGGTATAACCTGGGGATCTCCTGTATATAATGATATACGTACAGCTGCTATAACCTGGGGATCTCCTGTATATAATGATATATGTACAGCTGGTATAACCTGGGGATCTCCTGTATATAATGATATATGTACAGCTGGTATAACCTGGGGATCTCCTGTATACAATGATATATGTACAGCCGGTATAACCTGGGGATCTCCTGTATATAATGATATATGTACAGCCGGTATAACCTGGGGATCTCCTGTATATAATGATATACGTACAGCTGCTATAACCTGGGCATCGTCTGTATATAACGACACATGTACAGCCGGTATACATTATAAATCTTGTATATAGTGATAGGGATCATGCTGGTATAACCTGGGCTTCTGCTTGTCTATTTGTTACTATATAGTTGTGTGACATCACCAGTTTAATCATTTCTATCTTACAGGAACAAGGTTACGCGGCTGAAGTTCAGAACCCATGCTGGCCCAAGAATTTCAATAAGACCCTAACATTTGGGGATGTGTATGAGAGTCCGTGCACAGCGACTGAAAAGCCTCCTAACTATAACCCTACAAGCACCTTTGTGATGAGCGGCAGCGGGAATGGCGACCAGTGTCGGAGTATTGTAGACGGCATCTTCCAGTTCTCTGACTGCTCATACACCTCTTGCTCATTTGATAAAATCTTCCAACCCAAAGTATCTGGGAAATTCATAGTAAGTTATATAGGTTCTTAAAATCTGTATTTTTTTTCAAATGTGATTTTAAGGAATTGGCATTTACTAGAATAAAAATATGCCTCCGAAGCTCGCCATATGGTTTATACTCGTCCCACGTGCAATGAATAAGCAGCGAGCGCCAGAGTTGCCTGCTGCAGTCATGGAAACGCACGGGCTACATTCTCTGTATGTAGAGTGATACAGTATATGGTAAATTTCGCCAGTTCTTTCTGTGAACTCGGTTCTCAGTGCAGTAATCGTTCTTGTCTTCTTTCAGGGTTTTGCAGCTTTCTTTTACACGGTAGACTTCATAAGAACTGTGATGAAGATGCCGGTTGCGTCACTAGACGATCTGCGGGCAGCGACGGATGCCATCTGCTCCTCCAGTTATGAAGATGTGAGTCATTGTAGAGGCGCTGAATATCCTGATATACAAGTCTTATGAATTGTAACTGCAGCAATCGTCTGCTCTGATAATGCTCTGGGGTTTAGATCTAACATTCCAAATTTTGGAGGCTGTATCACACACGTGGTTGGCTTACAGTGACCTAACGGCACGGTATCCTGTGATTTAGATCATTTAGCTCATCACCCGCTACCACATATGGTTTACATAATTCGTAGATTAGTGATACATTTGTTTTCTTGTTGATTCCTTGCAGCTTTCCAGCAAAGTTGAACAATCCATGCGAAAACATCTGAGCGGTTACTGCACCACTGCCAACTTCATCTACCTGCTGACCAGCAAAGGGTACAAGTTTGACAACACAACCTTCCCCGATATCACTTTCCAGAAGAAGGTGGGTGTTCTCATAGGCTGCCACAGTCCTCCACTCCCCGTATCATTACATAGTTTACTGTCACAATGTAAGATGCTGTCATTATGTAACTATTGATTGATGACCTTTGGCCACATTCCAAGCAAGATGCAGCTGGAAATATCTGATGTTGAGGCTGTATTGGTCAATGGGCTTATGGCTGCAGTGGGTTCTGGTTCTGCAAATCTAGAATCCGCATGTTCTGTATAGGAAGGTTGCAGAATTCAATTCTTTCAATGCAAAGTTTGAGCTTTGGTCCTCTGCTGCAGCAAAGGTGAGGCCTAAAAACAGAGCAGAAACTGGTTCTGTCGGACAAATGGGTTGAAATAGCTGTGGAATTTCAACTCTTTTGTCCGAGGCCTGAAGGGGATGAATGCCAGGAGCCTGCAGAAGAGGAAACCTAAAAGGGACTTGTTAGATTCCCAAAGATCAGACATTTATCCCTGAACATTACTCTGGGGAAAACACCCTTAACCCTTACAGGACGCAGCTTTTTTTTTTTTCCGTTTGTTTTTTGCTCCCATCATTCCAAAAACAATAACTTCTTTTTATTCTTAGGTTTTCAGAGATGTGTTAGGGCTTGTTATCTGCGGGACAAATTGTACTTTCTAGTGGCGTCAATTAAAGGGGTTATCCGGGTGTTAAAAAATACTGCGGGCCGGGCTGGGGTGGGCTAGTTAAACATAATAAACATCTACTTTCCTCGTCTGGCGCTGCCAATGTCCCATACCGCAGTCCGTGTCCTCTGTGCGCCGGTTTTTATACAACGCTGAGAGATGTGGCCGGCTCCTCCCATCCGTCCCTATCGCCGGCCGGAAGCTTCCTGTGCGCGGCTTCTGTGCCCCTGTAAACAAACAGGGGTACAGATCGAAGGAACCTCGGTGCAAGACATCGGCGGCACCGGAGGAGGTAAGTACATGTTTATTATGTTTAACTAGCCCACCCCAGCCTGGCCCTTAGTCATTTTTAACAGCCGGATAACCCCTTTAACCATGGGGCTCATAGCAGAAAATAGTAGATGGCGGCGCATGGGCACACATATACTCTTTTACTTCCACAGTGGATCTTTGCGGTTCTGTGAACCTTCCATACACAATCCATTGTATTTAAGGGGAGATTCTCCTGTTTAATATGACACTTAGATTGTGTTTCTAGGTGCCATGATGCTATAAGCGTGCTTTCTGCATGGGGTATGTGAAAATATATGTATGTGACTTGTATAGATGTATGGCAATGGTGGAGAGGTTGGTAAATATTATTAATGGGTCTATTTTGACTTTGAAAACCTGCTTGAAGATCTGCCTCGTGTAAAGCTTCTGTTTATATGCAAGTCTCATACAATTGATTGTTTGTACTTGCCTTTTCCTAGGCTGGTGACACCTCTATTGGCTGGGCTCTTGGATACATGCTGAACCTGACCAACATGATCCCTGCAGAACAACCTTCCCTGCTGAAGGCCACAAACTTCAGCTCCTGGGCCACCCTCGTCTTCCTCTTTGTGGTCATTATTCTTGTGGCTCTGATTCTTTTCTTCGGTGCCTTTAGGTCAAATAAACAACAACAACAAACTATATAATATGAATCAACAACGTATGAGTCAAGTCTTACTAGCTTCCTCTGCCCAAAGGAGGGGATTGCACGGCTAATCTAGCCCCCCACTCCCGCTATAATTGTAGTGGGGTTTGTGACATTTTCATATATGGCTGCTGAAGCCGGGCATGAAGTATGACAATGTTTCTGACGTCCCCACTGCACCAACATGGAAGATCCCCCTTAAACTCTTACTTTAAAGAAGCAAAGCTTTTTTGTTTTGTTTTTTTTTTTAGGTTTTTTTTTTCAGGTCTCACTTTTTACTCTGCTGAATGTGAAATTTCTTGCGTATCAAACCATTATACCCTGTAATGTATGTACATAAAAACCAATACACGTTGCTGCCAATGGCAACAGATCAAATGCTTGCATATAATTTCCAATATTTACTTGCAACATGAAAGGAAGAATCTGCAGATTTTTTTTTGTTTGCAATTTTCTGTATGGCTGTGTCCAGGGGAAGGCTGATATTTCCACCCACATGTAAGGTTATACATTTACTATTTACTTTGGATTTTGGGATCACCTACAAATCCATTGTTGTGATCTGTAATTCAATCACCTTTTTTCAGGCAAATATTCACTTAAAATGGTAATAAATAACCAGGGCTGGGCACCAGCATAGGAAAGTTTTCTTCCTCTTGTTTTGGTGCTTAGGAGGGATCTATAAAGCTGCATGGACCCAAATTTAACTAGATGCTTGTAACTCACAATAAGTAAGCACTTCCATATCCCTATTCAACCCACCCCTATATATTTTCAGGTCCTGGTTGCATGGTATAGATGTACTTCACCCCATTTTTGGGCAATGCTGATCGGATTCCAATTTCCTAGTCTGTTTAGATTCCTATTATTGTTGCTCTTTTACAGTTTTTCATCTTAAGTTGGCCAGATTTATGCCGATAAGGCCTGGCATGTTAACAGATTCTGACAATCATAGGCTTTCAAGCCAGATGGTATGCAGATGACTAGTCTGCAGCCCGTGTTGGTGCTCTATGTATATATGTATGCCAGGGAATATATACGATGCCATGAGACTTGGTGAGGTTTTATCAAGTTAACTGTGAAATCTCTTATCCACATATCAACTGAATGTATACACAATACATGTAATATGACGGCACTATATAGTTCTATATACACAGAAGATGATTGTAGTTTTTATAAAAATATGCAGCGAGATCACTCCTGAACAACACTGCCACCTACAGTAATAATGAAGAATTACACGCCTTCCTGATGTGTTTTGAATGAAGCAACCCTGTAACATAATGTCGCCCTCTAATAAGACTGCACACCACACTTACTAATATCTTGGCTGTGGGCATCCTAGCCGATTGGTTGCAGACTATGGCTTTTATTTCAGGTTTTCTACCAAAACTCTATAATGTTCATGAGATTGGTATGAGCAGTGTTATGATTACTGGTTGTAAATGACTTGCATTAAAGTCCATAAAACTCTGAATCTTATTACTTTGCAATTATTTAAAGTTTAACTTAAACTTAAAAAAAATTGGAGAAATTAGAGTTCTGCAGATTTCTTGTTTAAAGTCGACCTGCCATCAGGAATGTCATTTTTGGTAGGTTGAAGAGAGGCCTGGCAAAAATATCACGGGTTATAGGGGAAAAACATTGATTTAATTAGTAAAGGTTGGACTTGCATCTTTTTTCTACCTTATATACTATGAACATTTCCAATAGCCTATGGTATCCTGATTTTTAAAAATGGCTTTGTCAGGATTCTGAATAATTGCATTGGTTTACTTGCCATCACTACTCCTCATACACTATTCCTCCTCTTAACCACCCCCCAGCCCATTTCCTTACCTGCTCAATGCACATTATAGGAAGTGGGGAGCGAGCTGTACAAGTGTGGATGAGACTGGCACAGGCTACAGCCAGGTAATGTGAATGTAATTTATATAAAGTACTGAAATGATTTAGAACGCTGACAAAGGCATTTTTAAAATCTGCATAGCAGAGGCTATGGGAACCTGTCACCAGCTTAAAATGACATTCCTGGTGACGGGTTTGTTTTAACCCCTTAATGTTGTGTCCTGAAAAGGCTTTAATAACCGTGGCATTTATAGCAAATTTTCGTACGTGGCCATTTAAGGGCCAGAATTTTTTTTTTCTCTTGCACGCTTCCTTAAGATTTTTTCATGACACATCGGGCCAGTTAAAACGTAATAAAAGTTTAAAGATTTTCTTTTGTTTTATTTGGGGATGGAAGTGGGGGCAAGGGGGGGGGGGAGGGAAGGGTTTTTTTTTTTTTTTTGTAATTTATAGTATGTTTTTATCTTGAAACTCTAAATGAACATTATTAATAAATTCCCTATTTTGTTTTGGTCATGTAGATATATAATATGTATAGTCTCGGACTATGGTGATGTTTTTTTTGTAATGTAGCAGGGTTTTTTTTAAAATTATATTTGGAGATATGAATGTATTTATGAATATTTATTAATATTTTTTGTGAGCGTTTTTATTTTATATGTCCCCTATTGGGTCATAAATGACCCATGGGGGGGGGGATTTTTTAATTCCGTTTTTTTAAATTAATTTTCACTTTGTTTTTCATTTACAAGACTTCCCCTTTAACTAGGGCATCTAATTAATTCTAATTCTACGCCAGGTGCGACCTGTCTACCAGGATTTTTAGGAGGTCGGAGTCTCCTGATACATCCGGTGGGTGGGGCATCATTTTATGTTGGCGCACTTAGAGAAATATTATCATGTCTGACGAAGAAAACTAGTATCTTCGAAAGCACCAACCTATGGCTTTCTGTCAGCTATGACAACTTACCGCTTTGGCCTTCATCAGGGCAACCTGCTGCAAGAGGGTTTCAAGTACTTTAGTACGTCACAAAAGATCTTTATCTGGGCGAGGGGGAGACTCAGCAGATCTTACAGTATGTGTTATAGGTGAGATATAGTAGAGCTGAGTATGTCATGGGTAATATGCATCTCAGGGATTTAATCTCTGATTTGTCTTTTTGTCAGATGCCTTGTGTCAAATATTAGTGAATGTTCAGAAGCTGAATGAAAGTGTATATAACCCTGGACCCTGTTAATCTAAGCACATTGTCCACTCACAGCATCTCACAGCACTAGATAGATCATAATGGGGCTCATGTACAAAGGGTCGCAGAACGCACTTTCATTGTGCGCCTTTTTCGGGGATTACACGGCTTGGACAGATATTTAACAAGTGTCTGCGCTGGGATTTTTGTGCACGCAATCGTTTTTTTGGCACAGCTGTGCTCAGGGCTGGATTAAGGGTGGTGGGGGCCCCTGGGCGCAAACTGGTGGGGGCCCTTCCAACATTGTTTTTGGAGGTATATAGCCAGCCAGCCTCCCTGTAGTATATAGCCAGCCAGCCTCCCTGTAGTATATAGCCAGCCAGCCCCCCCGTAGTATATAGCCAGCTAGCCCCCCTGTAGTATACAGCCTGCCAGCCCCCCTGTAGTATACAGCCTGCCAGCCCCCCTGTAGTATACAACCTGCCAGCCCCCCTGTAGTATACAACCTGCCAGCCCCCCTGTAGTATACAGCCTGCCAGCCCCCCTGTAGTATACAGCCTGCCAGCCCCCCTGTAGTATATAGCCTGCCAGCCCCCCTGTAGTATATAGCCTGCCAGCCCCCTATAGTATGTAGCCTGCCAGCCCCCTGTAGTATACAGCCGCCAGTCCCCCCTCTTACTGACACAGCTGTCCTCCTAGACCCCTATGTGCGTTGCGGGCGGCCACGGGCCACTGTGCATTGCACACAGAGACACAGAGCTGAGCTAAGTCGCTGACTGTCGGAAACTGGTGGGGGCCCCTTAAAAAGTGAAAGTGGTGGGGGCCCCGGGGCTCGAGCCCCATGAGCCCCTCCCTTAATCCGGCCCTGGCTGTGCTGCTTCCATGCGACACAATTTAGAGGGCAGGCTGTCGGATGATCCGACTTATTCGGACTGAGCGCAGGAATTAACTTTCAAATTGGGTCGCAAGCACGAGCACTTCCATGCACCACAAAAAAGATGTTGAACTCTGTCGGACCTGAGCGGGGAAGCAACACATGCAGGATATGGGGTGCGGACCTGAGCGGGGAAGCAACACATGCAGGATATGGGGTGCACGATCTTGGTGAATCGTGGCACAGTGCATTATACACGGACTATGCACTTTCTGTGAACTCCAGCGGACGGGTGAGTAAATGTGCCCCAATGTTTCTGCTCAGGGAGTCTCCGCTTACACTCTGGAATCTTGCTAAAACAGCAATAAAACTGTGTAAAATTGTAGAGTTAAGGGTTAAAGATTATCTTTATTGTGTGACCATCAGTAGGGGATTAAAACTTGAACATTTTCTTTCACAGGTAAATCCCCTTAAAAGCAAGGCACTGGGTGTGTTTAATTTTGGCCAAACCACCTCGCACTTGCGTTTTTGGATGCTTTTAAAAACGTAACAAAACGGCAGGTGGAAAACCACAGTAAGGCTGCAGTCACGCGCATCGTTGTTGGTCATTAGCTTTTGCATGTTTACCATGCATTTGTCTGGTTTGCATGTGGTTTTCTTCATTTCTGGAAGTGCAAGCAGCTGTATTAACATTTTCACTGATAGCGTGCGCTTCCCTGGAAACGCATATGCGATTGGGCTGCGGCCCACCTCTTGTGCGCTAGCGCTGAGTTATGCGGCCTATTGGTGAACGCGACCAATGCCCTATTCACCCGTCTATCACAGGTACGTGCCGGCTGCATTTATTACAGACCACACAAAATCTTATTCATGTGCAATCCTATTTCTCAAAAATAGTTCTTCTTGAATCTGGCGCCCCCTGCACTGCCCCGATTAAGTGCACCAACTTTTTTTTGCTGCACCTTTAACATGGGGCGTGAAACACAATTTTGTTGGACACTGTGTGAAAATGTGTTGCAAGGTCCGAATGTGCACAGGTTTGGCCCTTTTAGTGCAGTATAGTGCAGCTGCGACAGATGTGACACTTCTTATATACCTGTGCAAGCGTTTTCACTGAAAAGAACGTGCAAAGTCAGACAGGAAACTGGGGCTAAGGCTTTAATAAATCTGGGCCATTGGGTTGGGTTTTTTTTTTAATCTCTGGGCTGTTTTAAAAGACAGCCAGCATGGATCTTAAAATCTGTAAAGAATTCAAGCACAAGATATATTGAAAGAATTCAGAGTATATAGTCCCTATCCACAGGATATGGCATAAATGTGTGTTTGCAGGCAGACCTCGGACCGATCGCATTTGCGTTTCCGCCAGCCCGTCTCCTGTATACAGCCAGTCCCCCAAGTATATAGCATGTCAGTCTCCTGTATATAACCATCCAGCACCTCCAATATATAGCGAGACAGTCTCCCCAGTATATAACCAGACCCCCTATATATAGCCAGCCCCCCTGTATACAACCAGCCTGCCTTCCCCTGTATAAAGCATGCCCATCAAACAATAAACCATGTACTCACCTTTCCGGCACTCCCCTATAGCTTCGCTACTTGAAGCAGTCTGAACAGTGGTGACAGCTCCGCGCACGCCGGCGTTTGCCGACGTCATACCCTGTGCAACACCGGCGGGTACGGAGCTGTCACCGCCAGCCGGACTGATTCAACAGAGCTATAGGGGAGCATCGGAGAGGTGAGTACATGGTTTATTATTTTTTTCAACCGGCCCTGCACCAGTCCCAGACTAGTCGGCCAACCAGGATTTCTCACCAGTCCGCCCCTGTCTCCACCATATTCTGTAGCTCTTTACATATCCTAGGGAACATATACTGATAAAATACTACATTACAGAGGATAAACAGTCATAGAATGTTAGCAAATCCAGCAGAACCTGATGGCCCAGACTATTCTGGAAGTGATGAGGGCAGACAATGCATTATACACGAACAATGCACTTTCAGTGAAATTTCGGACTTTTACTTTCTTCGGGTAAGTAAATGAGCCCCATAATCTCTAGGTGGCGCTGCATTACTCCCAGCATTGTCAGTAACATCCTAGAACATTTTTTTTTTTAAATAAAATGACATAATGAAATAATTTAGCTTCTGGCTTCATCAGAATTAGTATGCAGCGTCTGGGCAGACCTGGGTTTGGCCTATATTGCCCCAGATTTCAGCTGGTTATGAGAATGAGGTCATATTGCCACAGAAGACAGGTACTTAAAATTTCATGTGAATGTGCAGAAAAGGTTTCATGTTTACTCTGGAAATGAAATACAGAGGAGATGGAGCAACATTTATGTGATAAACTATTCATTTATTGTTCGGCACGGGAGCCTGGTGACCTCACTGCACACCCCAATTACTAAATTACTGAATTATTTACAGATCGAGAGCTGCCACTAGAGGGCATCATGCGTCAACCCAGAAATCACTTGTATAATCACAAAGAGACTGTGATCGCCCATCAGGAAAATGATAGAGATGGCGACGCTGTTCCTAATGAAGATATGAATTAACTTTTCAATTTAATCATTGGGCCACACAAGAAGAGGAGATCATAGGACTGAAACCAATGCTCTAGGCTAGAGATGGTGCTCAAAGTCCAACCCAAAACCCACTTTTTTATCACAAAGTGCCAACACGAGAATTTAAACAATAAATTATTGCTTCCTTTTGATCAACAACTTTCAATCCTATCTGCTTCCTACAAAAACACAGTTGAAAGAAGGAGGGAATATTTGGACTATCATTGTAGCTGCTCCCCAGTGTCCCTCCCACAGGGAGAATTGTGGGGACAGCAGGAGGATCTCAAAAGATAATTCAGCCCTGTCCACACATGCTCAGAAGGGGATTATAATATAGGTATCTTAAATGGTAGCCCAGGGTAACCAAAAGCACCCACCAAATTTTATACTGATAAGGACCTTCATCCGTGAAATCCTCGTCCATCTTTTCATGCTCTCAATATACATGCACACAAGGATCCAGAGATATTCACTTTTAAAGTGACAATTTCGAAAGCGATTGTCATTTTAACAGTAAATATTTCTGACTCCCCGGAACCTAGAAACACAATCCTAGATTCATATTTAAAAGGAGATGCACCCTTTAGATAAAAAGAAACCGTGAGGCTGTGTTCTCATGTTTCTTGTAATAAAACGTATATATAGTCCGGCCGAGCCCCTCCCTGTTCCATGTGGATTGTGTTTTGAAAAATGATCCAGACATGTGAACATAGCCTCAGTTTCTAAGTTATAGCCCTCCAAAGTGTCCCCCTACCTCTAGCTTCTTAGCCAATAATTAAATTATTTTCTGTTTGGGGCACATTTTTTGCCATCAAAGTCAATTTTTATGCATTTTTTACAAAATTTTCCACTTTGAATCAAAACTGCATAACATACCTATGTCTACAAACAATTTTGAAAATGGGGAAAGTGTCTGCTTTCAGGAAATACCGGTACAGGCGGTCCCCTACTTAAGAACACCCGACTTACAGACGACCCCTAGTTACAAATGGACCTCTAGATGTTGGTAATGTACTGTTCTTTAGCCCTAGGCTACAATAAACAGCTGTAACAGTTATCAATGGTGTCTGCAATGAAGCTTTATTGTTAATCCTGGTTCTTATGACAATCCAACATTTTTAAAATCTAATTGTCACAGAGACCAAAAAAAATTTCTCTGGGGTTGCAATTATAAAAGATACAGTTCCGACTTACATACAAATTCAACTTAAGAACAAACCTACAGAACCTATCTTGTACGTAAACCGGGGACTGCCTGTATATGGTTTGTTGGGGTTAAGTATAAGGTAATTCTTTAAGCTGCAATTTTGGTTTTATTTGTACATTTCAAAATGAAAACAATTGCTCTGGCCAATAATGTGACAACATTTCCAGAAACGCCTAGTAGGTGTAGAAAGAGTCGAGGGCACTGTTTTGATCTGATTATTTCTACATCAAAGCTTACTCAGAATTTAGTACCTCTTTAGTTTTTGTGGTACCTACTAGAACCAGATAGACTAGGAATCAGGCAACCAGAACTGTACTATAACATCATGTGTCCAAGCTGCCAAGCTCCGATTATCTGTGGAAAACAAACCACATAATTATGGTATCATGCAGTCAAAAAAGCTGGCATCTACCTCTTTATACTCAATATGTAACTGTGGTAAGGTAGCATTTCATAGCTTACTACAACTCTTTTACCAAACTATATTCACACTATTAATTTTCACATATGGACCACTAATCAAATGGTTCTACCTCTTCTGTCAACTGTGACTACACTTCTTTGTTTAACATCCACCCCCAACCCTACATACCAAGCCACCTGAGTGCATATATGTGTAAATGAATGAAATAAATAAAACACAAAACACTGCTGCAGCGCTGCTTGTGTGGTTGTCCTTTGACGCACAGTTTGAGTACAGCTCCCTGCTGAGGCCTGTGACTGAGGGAACAGTGACCTACCCCTAAACAGCACATAGAGAACAATAGATAAATTATAAGGGTTTTGTCTCGAGTTAACCAATTCAGGAGCCAATTTATCTGAATTAGATGAATCAAACCCGTGTGTGCCGCGCATAAGTAGCCCATTAAGAGTCACAAGGGATGTTCAGGTGATGAGGGGACAAGTGCTTATTATATTATCCTGGGTTCATATCTGGGTAACCTTCACTTCTGCAGCTCTGACCCTGCCATTGTACACAGTAATTGGTCTTCATATAATCAGCACAATTATCCTGCCTATCTGCAGGGACAATCTGTGATCATCAGAAGCAAATGTCAGCAGAACTGTTTCTGCAGTGCAGCTTGTGTTCCCCACTGCAGGGATCTGAAGGTCTATAGGGGTAGGAGCTATTGCCTGGTATCATATAGAATACATTATATATTATGACCTCTTCAGCTGTCTCTAGTCATAGCTGGGTGATACTACAATGGCAGACATTATATGTCCCTGTTTTTCACAATCCTGAGTGTCTGATGAGCCAAGTTATGTACCAGCAAGGTTGCATTTTATACATTACAGGATTACTTGGCAGAGTTTCATTCTGGAAACTGGTAAAGCTGGAATGGTAATTCATTTAAAGAGAACCTGTCACCACGTGAACCCCTTAAAAACCATAAATAATACCTTGTCGGCAGATTGGAAGTCCTAAGGACATGTCTTTATAGGAGGTCAAAGTTGCACCATACCACCGAAAACAACTTTTATTTTTGACCAATATACAGTCAAGAAGGTGGGGTAGCTCTACCATGCAGTCAAGAAACCCCGCCTCCTTTCAGCCATTTCTACAGCCCACCCTACCCTCTTCCTTTCGTATGAACTGCCCACCCCACCTCCAGGGTCCGATGTCACTCTCCGGCTTGCAGGAATTCTTGTGCATGCGCAGTGTGCCTGGGATCTCGGCTCGGTCCTGCACATACCTGGCCGGATCACAGGCATTCTGCACATGCTCCATACAAGAGCAGCATTGGAGCGCCTATCAGCTGGCCGTGCTGCTGTTGAGCATGCGCAGATGACAGTAAGAACCATTGAAATTGGTAGGAAACCTACTATGAGTAATCTACTATCAGAAGTAGATGTGATGGTAGATGTGGCTGCCTCTGCCCTAATCTGTAATTTAATAATCCTGGAGTCTACTGTATATGCTCGGTTATAAGCTGAGGTACATATTTTTGCCACATAAGTATAAGCCTAGGGTGAGAAATGCCGCAACTACTCTTTAATAAAATGTCCAGTGGAAGCCTCCTCTAGTCAATAAAATGTCAAGCTCCCCTTTAAGGAAATGTCAAGCAGAGACCCCCTTTAAAAAAAAAGTGTCCAGCAGAGCCTCCCTTTAGAGAAATGTCCAGCAGTGCCCCCCACTTTAGAGAAATGCCCAGGAGTGCCCCCTTTTAGAGAAATGTCCAGCAGTGCCCCTGTTACAGAAATGTCCAGTACTTAGTACTCAGCTCGGCGCTCACCCCCCACATCCTCTTCTCCCTCGTCTTTTCCAATCAGCTCCAGCTTCCAAGCAGTTCGGGCAGAGGCAAGTCTATGCGTGCCTCTACCCGCAATGCTTGGAAGTTGAAGCTGAATGGAGAAGACAAGGCGGCGAAGAAGCAGACCCCGGGGGTGCGCCGGAGGTGAGTACTAAGTTGTTTTTTTTATATATCCAAGTATAAGCCGAGTAGGACTTGGCTTATACTCGAGTGTACATGGTATATTTATACATTTTAGTAATATGTAAATTAACAGTAGAGACTACAGGCTCGTGTACTAGCCTGACACTGGGAGCTAAGGCTACTAAAAGAAAACTCTCAAAAAGAAGAGAAAAAAAAAACAGATCAAAATAAAGATAAATGTCCCCCTATGTGTATCTAACATGTGTGCAGGAATCTTCTCAGGTGCTGCTTTCATACGTGCTAAGCCTAGCATCTTATATTTAATGCTGCCTGCTGAGCTGCTGTATCCAAGTCTATCATGTTTGCTGCTAGTAGCAGATGTGGTGTAGCTAAGCCTTAATGAGTGTCACAGAGAACCACGCAGCTCTACATGTGAGTGAGTTAACTTTTCAAGGACACATCTTTAAAAACCTGTCTGGGTCCCCAGGGATAATGAACAGATGGTGATGGTCACTATAGTTAGAAGTTGTCATGGACACCCAGAAGGTCTCCTAATACCCCCCCAGGACACCCCTAGAATTGTGTTGGAAGAGTAAAGGTCAGTTTCACTTTACATTTGGTTAAGATTTATTATTATAATAAACAATCTATTATCATGTATTATTATGTATTATTATATTGTGTATTACATGTATTGCATAATTATTGTGTATTTGCACAATAATAGCACAACAGAACAAAATAGAATGACTCTCCCCACTTACCACTATACATATACAGGCAGTCCCCGGGTTACGTACAAGATAGGGTCTGTAGGTTTGTTCTTAAGTTGAATTTTTATGTAAAAATTGTATATTTTATAATTGTAGCTCCAGACAATTTTTTTTTTTTGCCCAAGTGACAATTGGAGTTAAAATTTTTTTGATGTAATTGGACCAAGGATTATCAATAAAGCTTCATTACAGACACCTTACAGCTGATCATTACAGTCTGGGACTATAGTAACATCCAGAGAGGTCACCAGAGGTCACAGTGGGCAGAGGGGTCCGTCTGTAACTATGAGTCGTCTGTAAGTCGGGTGTCCTTAAGTAGGGGACCGCCTGTATATAGCATTTTAATTTAAAAAGATACTTTGGAAAAGCAGAATTTGGAAAAATCCTCTGCTTATATGTCTAAAGCTCCTGATAATTTATATTACAGATGACTTGGAAAACCACTGGTGAGCTACTCACCCTTCACTAGCTCCCGCTATGTGCCACCCCTGACACACGCAATTTGGAAAAGTGTTGTGGGAGATGTGGATGCAATGAAAATTCAAATCTGTGAATCAGGGTACGGTCACACTCTGCAATTGCGCAGCGTTAGCTGTGTGTTTTTAAGCGCGCCCATTCTAATCAGCGTTTCCATTGAAAAGCAAGCAATTGTTTACCGACAAAATGCGTTTTACAGCAATTGCATTTTGCCCAAGGCACGCCCTACCTCATTTTTTTATGACATATCCATATAAAGTTCTTTTTTCAGCTGTTGTGATGCATTAGAAAACGCATGCATTAACGCAAACAAAATGCAACGTCTAAACGGGTGCAGTCACGCGTCCTGCTAGTGCTGCGCAGTCACCAGGTTCCGTTGCCGATCATATGCGTTTCCATACGAACGCATAAGCGATTGGCATGCGCTAGTGCTGCTTTTGTAACAGCGTTCAATTTTTTAGATGCACTTTTCAAAGCTAAAAGCATTTAAACAATACAAGGCACCGGGGTCTGGTTACCGATTGCATGTGTTAGGGCGGAGTCCCCCCTCCCCCCGCAAGCTAGCTCTACGCTATGAACGTGGCACAGCGGGCACACGTTAGTGTGAATATAGCCTAAGGGTGGTGGCACACGTGGTGTTTTGACCTTTTTTTGGGTTGTTTTCAAGCAGTCCATTAAAAAACGCATGCGTTTTAAAAATGCATGTGTTTTTGAAAACGCATCCATTTTTTAAAAAAACTGCATCAGTTTTTTTCATTTTTGGCAGTTTCCCCCCAATTATGATAATTATGAAAACTGGGAAAAACAGTGATGCCACACATGGCGTTTCAAACCCATTTTTGATCGGTTTTTAAGCAGTCCATTAAAAAACGCATGCGTTTTTTGAAAACACATGCGTTTTTGACCATTTTTAATTAAGATAATTGGTAAAACCTGTCAAAAATGCATGCGTTTTTTAACGGACTGCTAACGGACCAAAACCGGGTTCAAAACGCTGTGTGGCATCACCCAAAAACTGGAAAAACGCATGCGTTTTTCAACTGACTGTGCCACCACCCTTAGGCCGGCGCCACACAGAGCGCTTTGTCTGCGCTTGCAAACGCAAACAAAGTCGCTCCCACCAGGGCGGGCCTCGACTCGATCGCATCGGCGTTTCTATGGAAACGCCTGCGATCGGGAAGGAGCCGCCGGTGTTTTGCGTTAATTTAACGCGAAACACCGGCGGCTCGTTCCCGATCGCAGGCGTTTTCATAGAAATGCCGATGCGATCGGGCCGAGGCCCGCCCCGGTGGGAGCGACTTTGTTTGCGTTTGCAAGCGCAGACAAAGCGCCCTGTGTGGCGCCGGCCTTAGAGTGATGCCGCACATGCCATTTTTGGTCCGTTTTTAAGCATGCGTTTTCAGTCTGTTTAACACCTTAAGGTTACATTCACACACATGTACGGGTGACGTATATACGGCCGACGTGTGTACGGCCGATATACGTCCCCATACACTTCTATGGGCTGACGGCATCGTACGGGAGCGGTACGGTGCAGCACACGTGCTATATTTTCCTGCATTACGGCGCCGTTGCCCATACTTTCCTATGGAGAGGGGCGGGGGTGAGCGGCGCTCACTTCCTCCTCCTCTCCCCGCGCTGCCGTGTGCCTGCCGTGCTACAGGTTTTATAATGTTTTCATACATTTAAAAAAATTAAAACCTTCTGTACAAAAAAAAAAATTCTTCATTTTGCCATGTTCTGACACTAATAACTTTTTCATACTTCAGTGCACAGAGCTGTGGGTGGTGTCATTTTTTGCGGCTTTTGAAGACGTTTTAATGCTATCATTTTGAGGACTGTACGGGCTTTTGATCACTTTTTATAGAATTTTTTATATTTTTCAAAATGTCAAAAAAGTGGCATTTTCGACTTTGGGCGCCAATTTCTATTACGGGGTTAAACGCCGGGAAAATTTGCTAATATATTTTGATAGATTGGACATTTTGGGACGCGATAATAACTAAAGTGTTTATGATTTTTACTGTTTATTTATATTTATATCAGTTCTAGGGAGAGGGGGGTGATTTAAACTTTTACTTTTTTTACTATTTTTTCATATTTTTTTTTTTAATTTTTAATTTTTTTTTACCATTATTTTAGATCCTCCAGGGTAATTTAACCCTGCAGGGTCTGATTGCTAATACTATATACTGCAATACTACTGTATTGCAGTATATGGCTATTTTACTATGATTTCTAATAGCCTGCCCTCTGCTGGCTATTAGAAATTATTACACATGGCAAGCCTACGAGTCTCAATGAGACTCTAGGCCAGTGGTGGCAAACCTATGGCACTAGTGTGGGCACCCGGGCCTTCACCCCAGCATGAAGTTCACTAGCCAGGACTCAAAGAATCTGCCTGCAGAACCTTCCTACAATGATAGATGAATTTGCCCTCCTGCTTTCAACTGTGTTGGTGTCCTTAGGAGGCTGAAGGATTGAAAGTTGGCACTTTGCAATAAATAAGTGGCTTTTAGTTGAAGTTTGGGCACTCCAGCTCTTAAAGGTTAGCCATCACTGCTCTAGGCTGTCGTAGCAACCGATCGCGGGCATTTAACGGTAAGTTAGCAGGTAACCAGCACCGACCGCGGCAGTAACAGGCGGGTGTTTTTATACAGCTATTACCCGCTGTGTATGGAGAAAGCTCAGCTCGTGAGCTCTCTCCATACACCCTCTGCCGCATGAGGACAATATAGTTTGTCCTCGGTCGGCAAGGTGTTAAAAGTGCAAACGTTTTAAAAATGCATTCGTTTTTGACCGCTTAACATGCAGTTGCGTTTGGTTGCTTACAACCAGTTTATCTATTAAATATAAGGAAAATATTTGGAAAAATGGACAAAAATGGTAAAAACTGATGCTTTTTCAAATGGACTTGCAACATCCCCCACTGGTGCCTAGCCTTTTCTTGGGGCCTGGAGGCAGCCGGGGCCCGGAATACCTGAGTGGCTGGCGGTTGCGGCCTAGGCACACTAATGTCGCGGTGCTTGGTATGGGGACCGGAGGGCTGTCCTACAGCCTGGCAGGTCTCCGGCAGGTGGTGTTGGCAAGAAATGATGAGGGAGAGGCTGTTATAGTAGTTCTCCCTGGGGCAACCCTTTGGGGTCTGGAGTATGAGTCCCTGTGTAGTGGATAGGATGTCTGTGATGGTGACAGCCGTAGTAGCAGGGATCAGACGGAGGCAGGCGTTGTCTAAAAGCAACTTACAGTTCTTTATTGGAACCAACAGGAACAGTGGATAACGTGTCCAACGAATATTAACAAAGGTAGGATGCTGGAAGTGCACTTGGAGAGGGAACCACAGGGATTGATCACCAGCCTGGATGCAGGGGCAGGCTGGGAGATAGCTGTGTCCTAGTAGGATGCTTCAGCTTTATCCTGGGTTACTTCAGATATCACCCTTGAAGGTAGGATGATACCCCTTTACTCTCACTAACTCCTGACTGACTCTACTGTCTGACTGGACTGGTCTGACTGACTGACCCTTGTCAGTCTTCTGATCCCTTCTGTTCGACTGCTCTCCCTAGACCAGTGATGGCGAACCTTTTGGAGACAGAGTGCCTAAGCTACAACCAAAATCTACTTGTAAGTCGCAAAGTGCCAACATGACAATTTAAGCAGTAACTTATTGATCCCTGCTGTACCACAGGTTTTGATCGTATTGGTGTCCTGAGTTCACCAATACAATAGAAAGATGGAGAAATTTGGATTGTATCTTCCCTCCAGGGTCCCCTGAAGAGGAAGAATAAGGGGACCCAGAGCAGGAGCTCCAATGACAATCCATCTCTATCCACCCCTTCCCGCTCCTCCTGTAGTCCTGGCAGCCAAGGATGTTGATTTAAAATAGCGCTGAGCATGGTGCATCCTGGGCTGTATTGGATCACAGGAGAAAGCCTTGAGTCCTAACTGGAAAACTCTGTGTTGGGGTGAAGGCCTGTGTGCCCACAGAAAGGGCTCTGAGTGCCACCTCTGGCACCCGTGCCATAGGTTCGCCACCACTGCCCTAGACTAACTGCCTAGAATGGACTCTAGAAATTTCCTGGCCAGGGGTTTTATTACTCCCACTGGTCAGGTGGTGGTTACTCCTCCAATGGCATCCCAGCTTGCAATACAACATTAGAACCGATGTGATTGGCTGATGGAAAGACATCACATTAAACAATTAACTCCTGCCTTACCAGGCAGGATCTACCGCTGCAGTGTTCCCCGTGTTGTGTAGTGACCTGCTGTGGGGTTGATCAGACTCCACACAGGTTGCAAGCTACATATTGGGACGTATTTGCAACAACCCCTCTGCCTTGCATCGGCAGGGGTGTTGCAGATTGAAAACGCATGCTTAAAAACTGACCAAAACATGTGGCATTTTGAACACGGTTTTGGCCCGTTTTTAAACAGTCCATCAAAAAAAATGTTTTTTTTTCAAAATACATCCGTTGTTATCATAGTAGTATCATAGTATATAAGGCTGGAAGGAGACGCAAGTCCATCAAGTCCAACCTTTAAGAATTAAATAAATGTTTTATCCCCATAACCCGTGATATTTTTTCTCTCCAGAAAGGTATCCAGGCCTCTCTTGAACATGTACATAGAGTCCACCATAACAACCTCCTGCGGCAGAGAGTTCCATAGTCTCACTGCTCGTACAGTAAAGAACCTTTGTCTATGGTGATGGTAAAATCGCCTCTCCTCTAGGCGCAGAGGATGCCCCCTTGTCCTGGTCACAGGCCTAGGTATAAAGAGATCTTTGGAGAGATCCTTGTACTGTCTGTTCAGGTATTTGTACATTGTAATGAGGTCTCCCCTCAGTCGTCTTTTTTCTAAACTGAATAATCCCAAATTTTGTAATCTGTCAGTGTATTCTAATCCCCCCATTCCCCTAATAATCCTGGTTGCTCTCCTCTGCACCCGTTCCAGCTCTACTATATCCTTTTTATACACTGGTGCCCAAAACTGTACACAATATTCCATGTGTAGTCTGACCAGGGATTTGTATAAGGGCAAAACTATGTCTTTATCATGAGAATCTATTCCTCTCTTGATACATCCCATTATTTTATTTGCTTTAGCAGCAGCCGCCTGGCTCTGGTCACTAAAATTAAGTTTACCATCCACCAATACCCCCAAGTCCTTTTCAGCTTCAGTTTTACCAAGTAATTGACCGTTTAGAACATAATTATACTTTATGCTTCCATGGCCCAAGTGCATAACTTTACATTTATCTACATTAAACCTCATCAACCATTTCTCTGCCCACACCTGAGGCTTCCACAAATCCCTCTGTAATGCTAAACATTGCAAATGCTAAGTATTTATTACTTTACACAGCTTAGTATCATCTGCAAATATTGAAACTTGACTGTGTAAACCCACTACAAGGTCATTAATAAAAATATTAAAAAGAAGTGGCCCCAATACTGACCCCTGTGGCACTCCACTGGTAACATCAACCCAATCTGAGAATGTGCCATTAATGACCACCCTCTGTTTTCTATCACTAAGCCAATTACTTACCCAAATACACAGATTTTCTCCTACTCCCAGCAGTCTCATTTTATATACCAACCTTTTATGTGGCACGGTGTCAAATGCCTTTGAAAAGTCCAAATATACAACATCTACAGCGTCCCCCAGATCCAGTCTTGAACTTACCTCCTCGTAGAAACCAATCAGATTAGTCTGACAGGACCGATCTCTCATAAACCCATGCTGACGCTGGGTTATAAGGTTGTGCACAGTGAGATACTCCAGGATAGCATCTCTAATAAACCCCTCAAATATTTTCCCCACCACAGCAGTTAGACTCACGGGTCTGTAGTTTCCAGGATCGCTATTTGATCCTTTTTTGTATATTGGTACCACATTTGCTATGCGCCAGTCCTGTGGAACATAACCAGTCCTCAGTGAATCTTCAAATATTAAAAATAACGGTTTGTCTATCACCGTACATAATTCATGCAGAACCCGGGGTGTATGCCATGTGGCCCCGGTGATTTATCTATCTTAGTGGTTGGGAGGCGGCGCCGTACCTCTTCCTGGGTTAAACTGTTGACATTATAAAAAGAATTAACATTATTCCTCATTGTGTCTTCCACCAGGGGATTTTCCTGGGTAAAGACAGTTGAGAAGGCGACATTCAGTAGATTGGCCCTTTCCTCATCTCCTTCCACCATGACCCCCATGTTATTTCTAAGGGGACCCACACTCTCTGTTTTTAGTTTCTTGTCATTTATATACTTGAAAAATAATTTGGGATTATTTTTGCTCTCCCTGGCAATATTTCTCTCAGTCTCTATTTTTGCAGCCTTTATCTGCTTTTTACAGGATTTATTTTTCTCTCTATAATCCTGTAATGCCTCATCGCTACCTTCACGTTTTAGCACCTTAAACGCTTTATCTTTCTCGCTTATTGCTTTCCTTACAAGACTAGTTAGCCACATAGGGTTTTTCTTGTTCCTTTTATGCTTTTTCCCATAAGGTATGTGTTTCTCACAGGACTTTTTCAGAATATATGAGAAAAAGTCCCATTTTTGGGGGGGGGGCTTTTGTCTTTGAGAACATTATCCCAGTCTATGCCTTTGTTGACAGGTTTGAATTAAGATAATTGGTCAAACCTGTCAAAAACAGATGCGTTTTTTGACGGACTGCTTAAAAACGAACCAAAAACGTGTTCACTTCACAACACGGGGAACACTGCAGCGGTAGATCCTGCCTGGTAAGGCAGGAGTTAATTGTTTAATGTGATGTCTTTCCATCAGCCATCACCCTAAGGGTTCATCCACACGGCCGTCTGGGGGGGGACATACATGCGGTATCCTTTCCCTAGTGTGCGGCCGTGCGCCGCTGTTTCCTATGGAGGGAGAAGGGGCCACCACCTCCTCCTCTCCAGGACACGGCGGTATGCCCACCCGGTGGGCATGCCGTGTGTGAAAGAACCCTAAGGGTGAAGACACACATGGCGTTTTTAGGCCGTTTTTAGTTAGTGCGTTTTCACATAGTTAAAAACGCATGCGTTTTTGACCAGTTTGAATTAAGATAATTGGTCAAACCTGTCAAAAACGCATGCGTTTTCAACGATGTGAAACTAAAAACGGCCCAAAAACGGCCTAAAAACGCCTTGTGTGTCTTCACCCTAAGGCTGGCGCCACACAGGGCGCTTTGTCTGCGCTTGCAAACGCAAACGCAGACAAAGTCACGCCCACCGGGGCGGGCCTCGGCCCGATCGCATCGGCGTTTCTATGGAAAAGCCTGCGATCGGGAACGAGCCGCCGGTGTTTCGCGTTAAATTAACGCAAAACACCGGCGGCTCGTTCCCGATCGCAGGCGTTTCCATAGAAACGCCGATGCGATCGAGCCGAGGCCCGCCCCGGTGGGCGCGTTTGCAAGCGCAGACAAAGCGCCCTGTGTGGCGCCGGCCTAAGGGTGATGGCACACATGTTGTCTTGGCTGCATTTGCAAACGCAGACCAAGCCGCGCCCACGGGGGCGGCACGTGGCCCGATCGCATCGGTGTTTCTATGGAAACGCCTACGATCGGGAATGAGCCGCCGGTGTTTTGCATTAAATTAACACAAATCACCGGCGGCTCGTTGCCGATCGCAGGCGTTTCCATAAAAACGCTGATGCGATCGGGCCGCGGCCCTGCCCCGGTGGGTGCGGCTTGGTCTGCGTTTGCAAAATGGCACGTGAGCCACCAACCTAAGGTTTCCATTTTGCTTCTGATGGGGAGGCAGGTTTTTTATGTCTAATTTTAGTCAATCCTTTTTTTTTTTTTTTTATTTGCGGATGTGAAGACCGGTCCATGTAAAGGCAGGACATTTATAGGAGAGTTTTAAAACGCAGCAGAAACACCTTGTGTGAACGCAGCCTGACACCACCTCATGTCCCGTATATTCATCGTACGCCATTTATCTTCTCCATAGAAGAGATTTTACCTCAGTATAAGACAATGGTAAATCCTCTGTAATAGTACAGGGACTGTGTCCAATCCCTAATGTGTTAAATGTTGGAGCTATCCCTCAAATCTCCTGACTAAATGTCACCCTTGCTACACTCTTTGCTGAAATTATTATTTTTTTTAATTTTTGACCAATTTTGACCTATTTTTTTTACGACTTTTTGGATCTTTTTATTACAATTTTTTGCCACTTCTTACCAGGGTCTGCTTCAAGACGACGCTATTGTCCTTACACCGCATATAGTAATGGCTGTGACTGCACAAACTCCTCATCCTCTATGTAATAATTTACCTCAGATTTCCCGGTAACGCGCTCCTGAGGTAAATGCGCGCCTCCGCGCCCCGGGCTGCCTGCCTGCGCATGCGCGGCCTCTCTCCTCCCGCCGTGTGTGCGCGCCCCCGCGTCTCCTGTCAGTGATCGCTCCGGGCCGGGGAACACGATGCAGCCGCTCCCCGGATCAGCCTGAGACATGGGGGGATCTAATGGATCGGGGGTCCCTCAGGGGGCCGCCGTGTGCTGCTGTCTGCTGCTCCTGGCCATGTGTACCGGGAGCCCAGGTAAGAGAAATGGGGCTGGGCTAGGGACAGGTGCAGGTGTCATGTGTGGGCAGGAGGGGGTTAATGGCTATATCTGTGGTAATGTGGATGTATACAATCTATATGTCCTATGTGTGTAATATACATGTAGTATAACCTGTGTATATGGGCTTGTAGTCATATGTGTCTATTGCTATGCTATATGTATATACGTGTATGATATGTGTGTGTGTGTATATATATATATATATAATGTGTGTGTATATGTAATATACTGTATGTATGTATTCCTGCTTGCACATCCGCCTCTCTCGGCTCCTGGCATCCCCCGGGCACCTCCTGACATATGTTATGACTGCCGCCCCGGTGTATACATAGCACATAGCCCCAGTATCGCGTCCTGAGTGCGTCTGCGTCCTCGCCATTCCCCGGATGATGTCATCAGGATAGTACGATATACATAGATAGCGATGGAGGATGATACCGTCTCTTATAACGTGATAAGCTCTCCATATACTGTGTCATTTCTATAGGGTTTTATTTGGGGTATGTAAAGAATGGCTACCCCCCACCGGATAGGAGCACATAGAATGATAGGGGTTGTGGTTGTCACGTTTTGGGGTCCTATTGAAGGGCGTCTGTAAATGATTCAATGATTCTCTGCAGATTTCCGTCTGCAGAGAAAATAATGGATTCCTATTGTTGGGGTGAGCTGTTTCCATCATGTAGAGAAACTACATCTCCCAGCATGATGGGCAGGCTGGTCAGGGCATACTGGGAGTTGTAGTTTCCTACTAGATGAAAGACTGCAGGTTACCATCTACAGAGCTGTATGCGGCATACTGGGAGTTGTAGTTCATCGTCAGCTGGAGATTAAAAAGTGGGATTCTACTTATTTTTCGTCAGTATAATAGCCATAAGCTGTCTGGCCTTGCTGGGAGTTGTGGTTCACCATCAGATGGAGATTAAAAAGTGAGTTTCTTCTTCTTTTCCCACTGGTAAAATATATATATGAGATATCAGGACTCGCTGGGAGTTGTAGTTCACCATCGGCTCAAAGCAAAGTAATGCATTTTATGCTGATATTATAGCTGCAGGTTGTCTGGGCTTGCTGGTAGTTGTAGTTCACCAACAGCTGGAGAATGACAGGTTGCACAGCAGCCACTGACTGTCTAGGCATGCTGGGAGTTGTAGTTTCCCAACAACAGCAGCCTATAGATTGCAAACTTCTGCATCACATGATTGTAAAATAGCTGCAAGCTATCAGGTCATGCTGGGAGTTGTAGTTTCCCATGTAGTTACACGCTAAATCCATAGGCGCTTTATACAGTTATTATAATTGGCTAAAAATGCCTTGAGAAGTCTCTTAGTTCTGCAATCCTGGAAAAGCTGGGTGACGAGCAATATGGCCACCAATGCTCTCCTTCTGAGGCTGTCACCCAGCTTTACCAGATTCTGCCTTGAGAAGTTTCTTAGTTATGCACTCCTAGAAAAGCTGGGTGACGAGCAATATGGCCACCAATGCTCTCCTTCTGAGGCTGTCACCCAGCTTTACCAGATTCTGCCTTGAGAAGTTTCTTAATTATACACTCCTGGAAAAGCTGGGTGACAAGCAATATGGCCACCAGTAGTCTCCTTCTGAGGTAGTCACCCAGCTTTACCAGATTCCTGAAAGGAAGAGCAACCCGCATAACCTATGATGTACAATTATTGTATCTGAATGAGTTGTGCGGGGTTAGGAAATTATAGCATCTTTCTTCCAAAAAAATTGCACCACGCCTTTCCACAGGTTGTCCATGGTATTGCATCTCACCTTTTATATTCTCTAGTGGAGCTGAGCTGCACTACCAGATGCAACCTATAGCCAGGTGAGGCGCTCTTTGTGGAAGGGAGCAGCAATATCTTTCTCTTCTGGATATTGTGTTTTCTTGCTTCACTTTTTGTTTTTTTGCAGAAGTCAATTCGATTGTTAGCAATTTTATTATCTCAATGGGAAAACCAGGGCTCAAAAAGTACAATTTCATGATTGTTTGTTTTCTTTGCATTGGCGCCAGGATGCAATCATTGTAGAGTGTACGCAATGGAGGACCCCTCTTTCATTCAGGGTAAGGGGGCTTCTGCTCTGAATGGAAGACTATACATTATATATGTATCAGACAGTAGCCCCCCACTCTGGTCACATGTCATTGGGCAGCGATTGGCTTGCCGCCATGTTTGTTGGGGGCGGCGGGGAGGCAGCACTTGGCTTAGAAGTGAACTTTTTCTTGGAGTGAGTCAGAAGGGAAGGCGCAGAACCTGTTCTCCGGTGTTATTGCACCCGCGTGGCTCGTCTGTTTATTTAGCTTGTGCAGATATGTTTCTCTGGGTTTCCCTTGTCCCCGGCTCATTTTCCACGTCAGGAAAGGTTTGTTTTTTCCTGCTGCCGCCCCCTATAGAGCCTGAGGCTTCCTTCTATTTACAGCGGAGACTTCTAAAAGAGAGCGTGCACTTTTTCGTTCTGTACTGTTTCTGTAATGCCACCCCTACACCCTTTAACCCAAGTTTTTCCCCATTGGGGCACTTACTCTGTATATTTAAAATCTAATACATTTCTAATCTTGCGTTGAAATGAATGGTTAGCTGCATGTATGGCTTAATGGAGGGGTTCCCCATGTTTTGCACACCCTAAATCTTGGAGCTTGAGTTGCTTGGCTGGAAATAAGGGGCCACAATGAGGTTTCCTTCACGCAGATTTAGAAAGTTTTGTCGGGGAAGTTGTAAATTGCAACCCATAGGGTGACCTGCTAATCTGTTGGTGCCTTGGTAGGTTGATCTTGTACGTAACCCAGGGACTGCCTGTATTATTTTGCATGCAGCGCCGCCCCGGATGATCCTATACCGGGTGCATATTACTATTAGGACGTCCTGTCCGCTTTCTGCGCCGTCCCATTATCGATGCATATATTTGACAGCTTGCCTCCCGCTGACGGCTTTTATGTTATGTTATCCTCTCACGGGCCGGGCTGGAGCTGAACCATTAGTCACAGGCCGTCAGGTTCGAGGGATTTTTCTTTTTCTACGGCTTTATAAATTGAGGCCGGATTCTCGCAGTCTCTATGTTCCTTCCTGTTGAACATGACTCCATTGTCTCAGCATAAATTGGCATTCTCCCTTGACATGATGTTATGAATGCTGGCAGCGCCCGTGTTATTGGAAGGACGATCCGGCTCACAGTTTCCAAGGAATCGACCTTAAAATCTTCCTGCAAGATAAACAGAAGTTAAGATAACAATTTCTGCTTCTATATAAGGGGTAATCTATATGGAAGCCTTTCCAAAACACTGTACTCTACTCCAACTATTGGGGTGCCAACTATTTTTCAATTTTTTTCGGCCTCTGTACCTAGTAATTCAGTGCTATCTCCTTACGAAGGTTGTTTACATTGTTCTGTTGCAAGTGAAATATAAAATTAAATAATTTTGTAATTGGTCTTGTTAACCTACCTATTGCCATTTAGTATATACAGTTTCCTCCATGCAGGTCTAAGTGTTTCCATGGTTACAGACTACAATCGAGCCTTGTGTAGTCTGGCCCAGCAGTCTTGACTATATTTACACGTGCAATGCAGTTGATCAATCATATTCCTTTTTTATGTATAGAACATGCTGTGCCTATTTATTCTATATAATTTAGTTATGTACAAGTGTAAACTTCCCATTGAATATCCATAGCACAGCATGTGACTGCAGAATCGGACTACACCACCTGTATGGGCTGTAATCATGAATACACATCGCTCTACATGTAAACTGTATACATTGAAGGGAATCTACCTTCAAATACAAGCATGATAAACCCAGGGACACTGACTCATAGATCCAGGACTGTGACTGTAGTAATGTTCTTATATTTAATATCCATTCTAAAATCAATGTATAATTACAGGCGGTTCCCTACTTAAGGACACCGGACTTGCAGACAACCCATAGTTACAGACAGACCCCTCTGACCTCTGGTGACCTCTCTGGATGTTACTATACTCCCAGACTGCACTGATCAGCTGTAAGGTGTCTGTAATGAAGCTTTATTGATAATCCTTGGTCCCATTACAGTAAAAAATGTTTAAACTCCAATTGTCACTGGGGCCAAAATTTGTCTGGGTCTATAATTATAAAATATACAGTTTCGACTTGCATACAAATTCAACTTAAGAACAAATCTCCGGACCCTATCTTGTACGTAACCCAGGGACTTCCTGTATGTGATATGCTAAATAACCAGATTTGCTATGGGGGACTTTACGAGAGACCCGCTGTGCTGTAGCTTCATAGGCTGTTACACAGTCCCACCTTCCCCCTCTGCTTGCTTAGCACCCCCCCCCCCCCTCCCCACTGTGTGAAATTAAGGCAGAGGGAGGGGGTGATGCACCTGTACAGTGTTACAGCCTGTGAAGTTGCAGCACTAAGGGGCTCTGGGAACACCGCCGTAGCACTTCTGACTCATCAGCACAGTAATAAAAGTCGAATTTTATTATTTTATTGTTGCTTTTTTCTCTCTTATTTTAGTCTCAATGCAGCAATAATTGAACTGCTGGTAAAGGTGTGTAGTATTATACAGGCAGGTGTGACCGCCCTAGTGAAAGCTATAATAGCAGCCATGGTGATTCCTCACCCTGCTTTCCCAGAAACCTGAAGAGCCTGCTACAGTTTAACTGAAGAGGATGTTGCCCATGACATATTTCCCCCTCACAGAGCTGGTCACATTGGCATCATAGTGTATAAAGGTAGCCCTGGCACGTGCTGTGTATATCCCAGGGGAGGTATTGGACACCAGTGTGAACAGAGCCTGATTACTGGCAGTGCTCAGTTATGTGTTGTCCGTGCAGGCCGGATCCAACACTAGGATATTATTCTTTGCTTTATGATAACGGGTCCTTACAATCACAGAAGGGTATCCTAGTGCCGGATCTGACCAAAATCCCGTCATGCCCATTTCTCTGCATTAGATTTGTAATATCCCATCTACTTGCCTCATATTTCTACTGCAGATCTTGCAAGAAAAACAACTGCAGCAAGTCCACCATGTCTGTATCTACAGGTAGATGAGCGGCTGTAGACAATTACTGTATATATATATATATATATATATATATATATATATATATGTATATATATTATGACTGCCCAATAATTGCATTGATGGCGTTTCACTATATGTTATGATGCCCATTGTTCTGATGCTGGACTGGAAGCCTCTGTGATAATTGTCATCTGGTACATGGGTTTATGTATGTGACGATACCTTCAGCCTTTGGGTCCATGGTAGAGATGAGATTCTGGCCTCTCGCAGCCGGGGTTCCTTCTCGTCACAACTCCCAACCAGTCCAACCTGTTGATCCCCTTGTGTCACTTTTATGATCTCTGCGCTGTTTATGGAGTTTACTCAGAATCTCCAAGGACACTGTTCTTTTATACAAAAGGGTTTTGACAGGTGACATTGCTGGGATTCCTGCGGAGTCGCTGTCCGTAAAATAAAAATCTTACGTATCGCTGTGCGTCTGGGCAACCGCCGGACTCCGCTGTACCACAGTTGTATGTATAATCTGTTGTTCTCTGTTATCAGCTGTTTCTTACTGGGGAAAGGCTAGTGACTGAGTGCAGAAAGGTCCCCATCCTAATACCCACAACTTGTCCCATATCTGGGGGGCTCCGAACCTTTAGAGACCTTTGCACAAGTCACATTGGTCCTATAAAAGCAAGGAAAATGTATAAGGGTTGCAGGACTATATGACCCATCCATTCCCAAAAACACAAGGCAATCGCAGATGTGCC
This sequence comes from Engystomops pustulosus, assembly GCF_040894005.1. Lineage (NCBI taxonomy): Eukaryota > Metazoa > Chordata > Amphibia > Anura > Leptodactylidae > Engystomops > Engystomops pustulosus. Next base: position 107,933,644 of record NC_092419.1, read on the forward strand.
CCCAGCGATGATAAAGTGATGTCACCGCTTTACAGTGTGGATCCTTCTATTGGTCTCATAATTCATTTTTGTGCCCATCATATTGTTATCTGGCTATTATCTGAATTATGGACTATTACCGGAGTCTGTCGCTTGTCAGCTTTAGATTTTATGCTTATCTATTGTTAGTTTATTGCTTGGATAGATTTTGTATCATGGCCTGTGGAGCGTTAGATCAGTTCTGTTACACTGTAACGAATTCTGCACCTCTGTGGACAGAACATGTTCCCCAGCACTGTCTTCTACATAGTGAATGGAACAGAAGAACAGGGAATGAGACCACCACAATTGCTAATTTATCTTCTGTGGGGAGGGGATCACATGAAATCTTGTGACAACCCCTTTAAGTGCTTACTGCAGGATGTTCCTTGCTTCATATTATCGAGGTATAAGACATCTCCCAGTGGATTATTCCTCATGCAGTGACTATGAGATCGGAGCCATTATGTCAGGAGCTTTGTGGGGGTCACGTTACACGAGGCCATTAATGTGTATTAGCCTCCTGCTGAATTGGACCCCTGGCAACACGCTTTACCATGGTAGCAGGCATGTGGAGCCTAATAGCGGAAGCGCTGGCTGTATTCCTGTATCGGAGGCGGGAGGACTATGGGAAGGCTGTAATATATAATGTGTATTGTTACAGAGCATTAGGCAGAATCACTAGACCGCTCATAGATCAGCCTTCCTGGAAATCTACACATTGCTAACCACATACTAGGTGTGTAGATTGCAAGCTCTTTTGTTATTGGTAAAGGGGCACTTTAGCCTTGAAATACATTATATTTTGGAGAGTCAGTAAAGAATCCTCCTTCTTGGACTATCGTCAGATTTAAAGGAAATGAACCACTTTCAGTTTCAAACCAAATATACATTTAGACTGGCGTGGGTATGCTGAGAAAAGACCTTATCTTCTTTAGTCTTGGAAATGTGCCAGGTTGACACAAAACCAGTTAAAACATTATGCTAATGAAACATTGGCGCTCCTGTGTCCCTTATTATCCTAATTATGCATGCACGCCTTTATCGTGCATAAACTAACCCGTTCAGCCCTCCCGTTGTCCTTCCCGACAGTCGGTGACATCCTCGTGCTCTCAGATACTGTAGCTCATAGTTATTCGCCGTGGGGAGCGCGCAGCTGTTTGCTTTGGAGTGCTGCTGCACGAAAAATCCAGCCGCGTCAGCACGATAGAGGCGTGCATAATTAAGATAATAAGGGAGCGCAAAGCGCCCAACATAAGAGAGACGGGAGCACTGTTTTGTGGCAATTGGGCACATTTCCAAGAATAAAGAAGAGAAGTTCCTTTGGCAGCACACCTACGGCAGTCTAATGCTATGTTTGGTTTAAAATTATGTCTACCAAGTGGTAAATTTCCTTGAGGGTCCATTCACATGGAGCATAAACGCATCACAACAGCTAATAAGAGGTGGTTTACCTGATTACATGGCTGTTAACATTGCATTTACAAAGGGTCACAGCGCCCATGCTGACCCCTGACCACTGCTGGCTATGATAGAAAGCTGTCAGGACACACAGGACATGGCAGCTTGCTGTATATGGGGGGTGTAGTCACAGAGGGGTCAGAGCGCCCATGCTGACCCCTGACCACTGCTGGCTATGATAGAAAGGTGTCAGGACACACAGGACATGGCAGCTCGCTGTGTATGGGGCGTGTAGTCACAGAGGGGTCAGAGCACCCATGCTGACCCCTGACCACTGCTGGCTATGATAGAAAGGTGTCAGGACACACAGGACATGGCAGCTCGCTGTGTATGGGGGATGTAGTCACAGAGGGGTCAGAGCACCCATGCTGACCCCTGACCACTGTTGGCTATGATAGAAAGGTGTCAGGACACACAGGACATGGCAGCTCCCTGTGTATGGGGGATGTAGTCACAGAGGGGTCAGAGTGCCCATGCTGACCCCCGACCACTGCTGGCTATGATAGAAAGGTGTCAGGACACACAGGACATGGCAGCTCACTGTGTATGGGGGTGTAGTCACAGAGGGGTCAGAGCACCCATGCTGACCCCTGACCACTGCTGGCTATGATAGAAAGGTGTCAGGACACACAGGACATGGCAGCTCGCTGTGTATGGGGGATGTAGTCACAGAGGGGTCAGAGCACCCATGCTGACCCCTGACCACTGTTGGCTATGATAGAAAGGTGTCAGGACACACAGGACATGGCAGCTCCCTGTGTATGGGGGATGTAGTCACAGAGGGGTCAGAGTGCCCATGCTGACCCCCGACCACTGCTGGCTATGATAGAAAGGTGTCAGGACACAGGACATGGCAGCTCGCTGTGTATGGGGGGTGCAATCACAGAGGGGTCAGAGCCCCCATGCTGACCCCTGACCACTGCTGGCTATGATAGAAAGGTGTCAGGACACACAGGACATGGCAGCTCGCTGTGTATGGGGGGTACAGTCACAGAGAGGTCAAAGCGCCCATGCTGACCCCTGACCACTGCTGGCTATGATAGAAAGGTGTCAGCACACACAGGACATGGCAGATCGCTGTGTATGGGGGGTGTAGTCACAGAGAGGTCAGAGCGCCCATGCTGACCCCTGACCACTGCTGGCTATGATAGAAAGGTGTCAGGACACAGGACATGGCAGCTCGCTGTGTATGGGGGGTGTAGTCACAGAGAGGTCAGAGCACCCATGCTGACCCATGACCACTGCTGGCTATGATAGAAAGGTGTTAGGACACACAGGACATGGCAGCTCACTGTGTATGGGGGGTGTAGTCACAGAGGGGTCAGAGCACCCATGCTGACCCCTGACCACTGCTGGCTATGATAGAAAGGTGTCAGGACACACAGGACATGGCAGCTCCCTGTGTATGGGGGGTGTAGTCACAGAGAGGTCAGAGCACCCATGCTGACCCCTGACCACTGCTGGCTATGATAGAAAGGTGTCAGGACAAAGGACATGGCAGCTCACTGTGTATGGGGGGTGCAGTCACAGAGGGGTCAGAGCGCCCATGCTGACCCCTGACCACTGCTGGCTATGATAGAAAGGTGTCAGGACACACAGGACATGGCAGCTCGCTGTGTATGGGGGGTGTAGTCACAGAGGGGTCAGAGCCCCCATGCTGACCCCTGACCTCTGCTGGCTATGATAGAAAGGTGTCAGGACACACAGGACATGGCAGCTCGCTGTGTATGGGGTGTAGTCACAGAGGGGTCAGAGCGCCCATGCTGACCCCTGACCACTGCTGGCTATGATAGAAAGGTGTCAGGACACACGGGACATGGCAGCTCGCTGTGTGTGGGGGGTGTAGTCACAGAGGGGTCAGAGCGCCCATGCTGACCCCATGACCACTGTTGGCTATGATAGAAAGGTGTCAGGACACACAGGACATGGCAGCTCGCTGTGTATGGGGGGTGTAATCACAGAGGGGTCAGAGCACCCATGCTGACCCCTGACCACTGCTGGCTATGATAGAAAGGTGTCAGGACACACAGGACATGGCAGCTCGCTGTGTATGGGGGGTGTAGTCACAGAGAGGTCAGAGCCCCCATGCTGACCCCTGACCTCTGCTGGCTATGATAGAAAGGTGTCAGGACACACAGGACATGGCAGCTCGCTGTGTATGGGGGGTGTAGTCACAGAGGGGTCAGAGCGCCCATGCTGACCCCTGACCACTGCTGGCTATGATAGAAAGGTGTCAGGACACAGGACATAGCAGCTCGCTGTGTATGGGGGGTGTAGTCACAGAGAGGTCAGAGCGCCCACGCTGACCACTGCTGGCTATGATAGAAAGGTGTCAGGACACACAGGACATGGCAGCTCGCTGTGTACGGGGGGTGTAGTCACAGAGGGGTCAGAGCGCCCATGCTGACCCCTGACCACTGCTGGCTATGATAGAAAGGTGTCAGGACACAGGACATAGCAGCTCGCTGTGTATGGGGGGTGTAGTCACAGAGAGGTCAGAGCGCCCATGCTGGCCCCTGACCACTGCTGGCTATGATAGAAAGGTGTCAGGACAAAGGACATGGCAGCTCACTGTGTATGGGGGGTGCAGTCACAGAGGGGTCAGAGCGCCCATGCTGACCCCTGACCACTGCTGGCTATGATAGAAAGGTGTCAGGACACACAGGACATGGCAGCTCGCTGTGTATGGGGGGTGTAGTCACAGAGGGGTCAGAGCCCCCATGCTGACCCCTGACCTCTGCTGGCTATGATAGAAAGGTGTCAGGACACACAGGACATGGCAGCTCGCTGTGTATGGGGTGTAGTCACAGAGGGGTCAGAGCGCCCATGCTGACCCCTGACCACTGCTGGCTATGATAGAAAGGTGTCAGGACACACGGGACATGGCAGCTCGCTGTGTGTGGGGGGTGTAGTCACAGAGGGGTCAGAGCGCCCATGCTGACCCCATGACCACTGTTGGCTATGATAGAAAGGTGTCAGGACACACAGGACATGGCAGCTCGCTGTGTATGGGGGGTGTAATCACAGAGGGGTCAGAGCACCCATGCTGACCCCTGACCACTGCTGGCTATGATAGAAAGGTGTCAGGACACACAGGACATGGCAGCTCGCTGTGTATGGGGGGTGTAGTCACAGAGAGGTCAGAGCCCCCATGCTGACCCCTGACCTCTGCTGGCTATGATAGAAAGGTGTCAGGACACACAGGACATGGCAGCTCGCTGTGTATGGGGGGTGTAGTCACAGAGGGGTCAGAGCGCCCACGCTGACCACTGCTGGCTATGATAGAAAGGTGTCAGGACACACAGGACATGGCAGCTCGCTGTGTACGGGGGGTGTAGTCACAGAGGGGTCAGAGCGCCCATGCTGACCCCTGACCACTGCTGGCTATGATAGAAAGGTGTCAGGACACAGGACATAGCAGCTCGCTGTGTATGGGGGGTGTAGTCACAGAGAGGTCAGAGCGCCCATGCTGGCCCCTGACCACTGCTGGCTATGATAGAAAGGTGTCAGGACACACAGGACATGGCAGCTCGCTGTGTATGGGGAGGTGTAGTCACAGAGGGGTCAGAGCACCCATGCTGACCCCTGACCACTGCTGGCTATGATAGAAAGGTGTCAGGACACAGGACATGGCAGCTCGCTGTGTATGGGGGGTGTAGTCACAGAGGGGTCAGAGCGCCCATGCTGACCCCTGACCACTGCTGGCTATGATAGAAAGGTGTCAGAACACACAGGACATTGCAGCTCCCTGTGTATGGGGGGTGTAGTCACAGAGAGGTCAGAGCACCCATGCTGACCCCTGACCACTGCTGGCTATGATAGAAAGGTGTCAGAACACACAGGACATGGCAGCTCCCTGTGTATGGGGGGTGTAGTCACAGAGAGGTCAGAGCACCCATGCTGACCCCTGACCCCTGCTGGCTATGATAGAAAGGTGTCAGGACACACAGGACATAGCAGCTCTCTGTGTATGGGAGGTGTAGTCACAGAGGGGTCAGAGCGCCCATGCTTACCCCTGACCACTGCTGGCTATGATAGAAAGGTGTCAGGACACACAGGACATGGCAGCTCGCTGTGTATGGGGGGTGTAATCACAGAGGGGTCAGAGCACCCATGCTGACCCCTGACCACTGCTGGCTATGATAGAAAGGTGTCAGGACACACAGGACATGGCAGCTCGCTGTGTATGGGGGGTGTAGTCACAGAGAGGTCAGAGCCCCCATGCTGACCCCTGACCTCTGCTGGCTATGATAGAAAGGTGTCAGGACACACAGGACATGGCAGCTCGCTGTGTATGGGGGGTGTAGTCACAGAGGGGTCAGAGCGCCCATGCTGACCCCTGACCACTGCTGGCTATGATAGAAAGGTGTCAGGACACACAGGACATGGCAGCTCGCTGTGTACGGGGGGTGTAGTCACAGAGGGGTCAGAGCGCCCATGCTGAACCCTGACCACTGCTGGCTATGATAGAAAGGTGTCAGGACACAGGACATGGCAGCTCCCTGTGTATGGGGGGTGTAGTCACAGAGAGGTCAGAGCCCCCATGCTGACCCCTGACCTCTGCTGGCTATGATAGAAAGGTGTCAGGACACACAGGACATGGCAGCTCGCTGTGTATGGGGGTGTAGTCACAGAGGGGTCAGAGCGCCCATGCTGACCCCTGACCACTGCTGGCTATGATAGAAAGGTGTCAGGACACACAGGACATGGCAACTCCCTGCGTATGGGGGGTGTAGTCACAGAGAGGTCAGAGCACCCATGCTGACCCCTGACCACTGCTGGCTATGATAGAAAGGTGTCAGGACACAGGACATGGCAGCTCACTGTGTATGGGGGGTGCAGTCACAGAGAGGTCTGAGCGCCCATGCTGACCCCTGACCACTGCTGGCTATGATAGAAAGGTGTCAGGACACAGGACATGACAGCTCGCTGTGTATGGGGGGTGTAGTCACAGAGGGGTCAGAGCACCCATGCTGACCCCTGACCACTGCTGGCTATGATAGAAAGGTGTCAGGACACAGGACATGACAGCTCGCTGTGTATGGGGGGTGTAGTCACAGAGAGGTCAGAGCACCCATGCTGACCCCTGACCACTGCTGGCTATGATAGAAAGGTGTCAGGACACAGGACATGACAGCTCGCTGTGTATGGGGGGTGTAGTCACAGAGGGGTCAGAGCACCCATGCTGACCCCTGACCACTGCTGGCTATGATAGAAAGGTGTCAGGACACAGGACATGACAGCTCGCTGTGTATGGGGGGTGTAGTCACAGAGAGGTCAGAGCACCCATGCTGACCCCTGACCACTGCTGGCTATGATAGAAAGGTGTCAGGACACACAGGACATAGCAGCTCACTGTGTATGGGGGTGTAGTCACAGAGGGGTCAGAGCACCCAATGCTGACCCCTGACCACTGCTGGCTATGATAGAAAGGTGTCAGGACACACAGGACATGGCAGCTCGCTGTGTACGGGGGGTGTAGTCACAGAGGGGTCAGAGCGCCCATGCTGACCCCTGACCACTGCTGGCTATGATAGAAAGGTGTCAGGACACAGGACATGGCAGCTCGCTGTGTATGGGGGGTGTAGTCACAGAGAGGTCAGAGTGCCCATGCTGACCCCTGACCACTGCTGGCTATGATAGAAAGGTGTCAGGACACACAGGACATGGCAGCTCGCTGTGTATGGGGGGTGTAGTCACAGAGAGGTCAGAGCACCCATGCTGACCCCTGACCACTGCTGGCTATGATAGAAAGGTGTCAGGACACACAGGACATGGCAGCTCGCTGTGTATGGGGGGTGTAGTAACAGAGAGGTCTGAGCGCCCATGCTGACCCCTGACCACTGCTGGCTATGATAGAAAGGTGTCAGGACACACAGGACATGGCAGCTCGCTGTGTATGGGGGGTGTAGTCACAGAGGGGTCAGAGCACCCATGCTGACCCCTGACCACTGCTGGCTATGATAGAAAGGTGTCAGGACACACAGGACATGGCAGCTCGCTGTGTATGGGGGGGTGTAGTCACAGAGGGGTCAGAGCACCCATGCTGACCCCTGACCACTGCTGGCTATGATAGAAAGGTGTCAGGACACAGGACATGGCAGCTCGCTGTGTATGGGGGGTGTAGTCACAGAGAGGTCAGAGCACCCATGCTGACCCCTGACCACTGCTGGCTATGATAGAAAGGTGTCAGGACACACAGGACATAGCAGCTCACTGTGTATGGGGGGTGTAGTCACAGAGGGGTCAGAGCACCCATGCTGACCCCTGACCACTGCTGGCTATGATAGAAAGGTGTCAGGACACACAGGACATGGCAGCTCGCTGTGTATGGGGGGTGTAATCACAGAGGGGTCAGAGCACCCATGCTGACCCCTGACCACTGCTGGCTATGATAGAAAGGTGTCAGGACACACAGGACATGGCAGCTCGCTGTGTATGGGGGGTGTAGTCACAGAGAGGTCAGAGCCCCCATGCTGACCCCTGACCTCTGCTGGCTATGATAGAAAGGTGTCAGGACACACAGGACATGGCAGCTCGCTGTGTGTGGGGGGTGTAGTCACAGAGGGGTCAGAGCGCCCATGCTTACCCCATGACCACTGTTGGCTATGATAGAAAGGTGTCAGGACACACAGGACATGGCAGCTCGCTGTGTATGGGGGGTGTAATCACAGAGGGGTCAGAGCACCCATGCTGACCCCTGACCACTGCTGGCTATGATAGAAAGGTGTCAGGACACACAGGACATGGCAGCTCGCTGTGTATGGGGGGTGTAGTCACAGAGAGGTCAGAGCCCCCATGCTGACCCCTGACCTCTGCTGGCTATGATAGAAAGGTGTCAGGACACACAGGACATGGCAGCTCGCTGTGTATGGGGGGTGTAGTCACAGAGGGGTCAGAGCGCCCATGCTGACCCCTGACCACTGCTGGCTATGATAGAAAGGTGTCAGGACACACAGGACATGGCAGCTCGCTGTGTACGGGGGGTGTAGTCACAGAGGGGTCAGAGCGCCCATGCTGACCCCTGACCACTGCTGGCTATGATAGAAAGGTGTCAGGACACAGGACATGGCAGCTCGCTGTGTATGGGGGGTGTAGTCACAGAGAGGTCAGAGTGCCCATGCTGACCCCTGACCACTGCTGGCTATGATAGAAAGGTGTCAGGACACACAGGACATGGCAGCTCGCTGTGTATGGGGGGTGTAGTCACAGAGAGGTCAGAGCACCCATGCTGACCCCTGACCACTGCTGGCTATGATAGAAAGGTGTCAGGACACACAGGACATGACAGCTCACTGTGTATGGGGGGTGTAGTCACAGAGGGGTCAGAGCGCCCATGCTGACCCCTGTCCACTGCTGGCTATGATAGAAAGGTGTCAGGTTACACAGGACATGGCAGCTCGCTGTGTATGGGGAGGTGTAGTCACAGAGGGGTCAGAGCACCCATGCTGACCCCTGACCACTGCTGGCTATGATAGAAAGGTGTCAGGACACACAGGACATGGCAGCTCGCTGTGTATGGGGGGTGTAGTAACAGAGAGGTCTGAGCGCCCATGCTGACCCCTGACCACTGCTGGCTATGATAGAAAGGTGTCAGGACACACAGGACATGGCAGCTCGCTGTGTATGGGGGGTGTAGTCACAGAGGGGTCAGAGCACCCATGCTGACCCCTGACCACTGCTGGCTATGATAGAAAGGTGTCAGGACACAGGACATGGCAGCTCGCTGTGTATGGGGGGTGTAGTCACAGAGAGGTCAGAGCACCCATGCTGACCCCTGACCACTGCTGGCTATGATAGAAAGGTGTCAGGACACACAGGACATGGCAGCTCACTGTGTATGGGGGGTGTAGTCACAGAGGGGTCAGAGCGCCCATGCTGACCCCTGACCACTGCTGGCTATGATAGAAAGGTGTCAGGACACACAGGACATAGCAGCTCGCTGTGTATGGGGGTGTAGTCACAGAGGGGTCAGAGCGCCCATGCTGACCCCTGACCACTGCTGGCTATGATAGAAAGGTGTCAGGACACACAGGACATGGCAGCTCGCTGTGTATGGGGGGTGTAATCACAGAGGGGTCAGAGCACCCATGCTGACCCCTGACCACTGCTGGCTATGATAGAAAGGTGTCAGGACACACAGGACATAGCAGCTCGCTGTGTATGGGGGGTGTAATCACAGAGGGGTCAGAGCACCCATGCTGACCCCTGACCACTGCTGGCTATGATAGAAAGGTGTCAGGACACACAGGACATGGCAGCTCGCTGTGTATGGGGGTGTAGTCACAGAGGGGTCAGAGCGCCCATGCTGACCCCTGACCACTGCTGGCTATGATAGAAAGGTGTCAGGACACACAGGACATGGCAGCTCCCTGTGTATGGGGGGTGTAGTCACAGAGGGGTCAGAGCACCCATGCTGACCCCTGACCACTGCTGGCTATGATAGAAAGGTGTCAGGACACAGGACATGGCAGCTCACTGTGTATGGGGGGTGCAGTCACAGAGGGGTCAGAGCCCCCATGCTGACCCCTGACCTCTGCTGGCTATGATAGAAAGATGTCAGGACACACAGGACATGGAAGCTCGCTGTGTATGGGGAGTGTAGTCACAGAGGGGTCAGAGCGCCCATGCTGACCCCTGACCCCTGCTGGCTATGATAGAAAGGTGTCAGGACACACAGGACATGGCAGCTCGCTGTGTATGGGGGGTGTAGTCACAGAGGGGTCAGAGCGCCCATGCTGACCCCATGACCACTGTTGGCTATGATAGAAAAGTGTCAGGACACACAGGACATGGCAGCTCGCTGTGTATGGGGGGTGCAGTCACAAAGGGGTCAGAGCGCCCATGCTGACCCCTGACCACTGCTGGCTATGATAGAAAGGTGTCAGGACACACGGGACATGGCAGCTCGCTGTGTGTGGGGGGTGTAGTCACAGAGGGGTCAGAGCGCCCATGCTTACCCCATGACCACTGTTGGCTATGATAGAAAGGTGTCAGGACACACAGGACATGGCAGCTCGCTGTGTATGGGGGGTGTAATCACAGAGGGGTCAGAGCACCCATGCTGACCCCTGACCACTGCTGGCTATGATAGAAAGGTGTCAGGACACACAGGACATGGCAGCTCGCTGTGTATGGGGGGTGTAGTCACAGAGAGGTCAGAGCCCCAATGCTGACCCCTGACCTCTGCTGGCTATGATAGAAAGGTGTCAGGACACACAGGACATGGCAGCTCGCTGTGTATGGGGGGTGTAGTCACAGAGGGATCAGAGCGCCCATGCTGACCCCTGACCACTGCTGGCTATGATAGAAAGGTGTCAGGACACACAGGACATGGCAGCTCGCTGTGTATGGGGGGTGTAGTCACAGAGGGGTCAGAGCGCCCATGCTGACCCCTGACCACTGCTGGCTATGATAGAAAGGTGTCAGGACACAGGACATGGCAGCTCGCTGTGTATGGGGGGTGTAGTCACAGAGAGGTCAGAGTGCCCATGCTGACCCCTGACCACTGCTGGCTATGATAGAAAGGTGTCAGGACACACAGGACATGGCAGCTCGCTGTGTATGGGGGGTGTAGTCACAGAGAGGTCAGAGCACCCATGCTGACCCCTGACCACTGCTGGCTATGATAGAAAGGTGTCAGGACACACAGGACATGGCAGCTCCCTGTGTATGGGGGGTGTAGTCACAGAGGGGTCAGAGCACCCATGCTGACCCCTGGCCACTGCTGGCTATGATAGAAAGGTGTCAGGACACACAGGACATGGCAGCTCGCTGTGTATGGGGGGTGTAGTCACAGAGGGATCAGAGCGCCCATGCTGACCCCTGACCACTGCTGGCTATGATAGAAAGGTGTCAGGACACACAGGACATGGCAGCTCGCTGTGTATGGGGGGTGTAGTCACAGAGGGGTCAGAGCGCCCATGCTGACCCCTGACCACTGCTGGCTATGATAGAAAGGTGTCAGGACACAGGACATGGCAGCTCGCTGTGTATGGGGGGTGTAGTCACAGAGAGGTCAGAGTGCCCATGCTGACCCCTGACCACTGCTGGCTATGATAGAAAGGTGTCAGGACACACAGGACATGGCAGCTCGCTGTGTATGGGGGGTGTAGTCACAGAGAGGTCAGAGCACCCATGCTGACCCCTGACCACTGCTGGCTATGATAGAAAGGTGTCAGGACACACAGGACATGGCAGTTCACTGTGTATGGGGGGTGTAGTCACAGAGGGGTCAGAGCGCTCATGCTGACCCCTGTCCACTGCTGGCTATGATAGAAAGGTGTCAGAACACACAGGACATGGCAGCTCCCTGTGTATGGGGGGTGTAGTCACAGAGGGGTCAGAGCACCCATGCTGACCCCTGGCCACTGCTGGCTATGATAGAAAGGTGTCAGGTTACACAGGACATGGCAGCTCGCTGTGTATGGGGAGGTGTAGTCACAGAGGGGTCAGAGCACCCATGCTGACCCCTGACCACTGCTGGCTATGATAGAAAGGTGTCAGGACACAGGACATGGCAGCTCGCTGTGTATGGGGGGTGTTAGGGATTTTTATGCAGGGCCCCAACAGCCCTCTTGACTTTTGTAAGGTGAGTCCTAATTAACCCTTTCATGATTGAACATAAAGACTAAGCCACACACGTCGAAGTCTTAGTCAGGATCTTCTCTCTTTTAATAATCAAAATGCATAATATATAACAGAAGAATCATCAAAGGGGTGTGAATAGTACACTGCAAAGCTATTGGACATCAGTATATTCTGGGAAAAAAAAGTGAATTAATTGTGCTCAGTTCTCAGAGACCTTGTACACAGATATTGTTTATACTAATGCTGTGAAGGAGATGATAAGTGGCTCCAGAATCATATTATTATGCAGCTTCGAGGACAGACTGGCTTCTCATTACATGTCAAAGGGTATTAGCTGACAGGCCAGCAAACAGGTTACATAAAATGAAGTTTGAATCATGACATTAACTTGACAATGGTCAGGGAACATGGCCGCTGTATCTAAGATGGCGGACAGTAGTCAAGATGGCGTCCGAAACCAGTGCGACCTCCTTAACAGGGGTGTAGTCACAGAGAGGTCAGAGCACCCATGCTGACCCCTGACCACTGCTGGCTATGATAGAAAGGTGTCAGGACACACAGGACATGGCAGCTCGCTGTGTATGGGGGGTGTAATCACAGAGGGGTCAGAGCACCCATGCTGACCCCTGACGACTGCTGGCTATGATAGAAAGGTGTCAGGACACACAGGACATGGCAGCTCGCTGTGTATGGGGGGGTGTAATCACAGAGGGGTCAGAGCACCCATGCTGACCCCTGACCACTGTTGGCTATGATAGAAAGGTGTCAGGACACACAGGACATTGCAGCTCGCTGTGTATGGGGGGTGTAGTCACAGAGAGGTCAGAGCCCCCATGCTGACCCCTGACCTCTGCTGGCTATGATAGAAAGGTGTCAGGACACACAGGACATGGCAGCTCGCTGTGTGTGGGGGGTGCAGTCACAGAGGGGTCAGAGCGCCCATGCTTACCCCATGACCACTGTTGGCTATGATAGAAAGGTGTCAGGACACACAGGACATGGCAGCTTGCTGTGTATGGGGGGTGTAATCACAGAGGGGTCAGAGCACCCATGCTGACCCCTGACCACTGCTGGCTATGATAGAAAGGTGTCAGGACACACAGGACATGGCAGCTCGCTGTGTATGGGGGGTGTAGTCACAGAGAGGTCAGAGCCCGCATGCTGACCCCTGACCTCTGCTGGCTATGATAGAAAGATGTCAGGACACAGGGCATGGCAGCTCGCTGTGTATGGGGGGTGGAGTCACAGAGGGGTCAGAGCGCCCATGCTGACCCCTGACCACTGCTGGCTATGATAGAAAGGTGTCAGGACACACGGGACATGGCAGCTCGCTGTGTGTGGGGGGTGTAGTCACAGAGGGGTCAGAGCGCCCATGCTTACCCCATGACCACTGTTGGCTATGATAGAAAGGTGTCAGGACACACAGGACATGGCAGCTCGCTGTGTATGGGGGGTGTAATCACAGAGGGGTCAGAGCAACCATGCTGACCCCTGACCACTGCTGGCTATGATAGAAAGGTGTCAGGACACACAGGACATGGCAGCTCGCTGTGTATGGGGGGTGTAGTCACAGAGAGGTCAGAGCGCCCATGCTGACCCCTGACCACTGCTGGCTATGATAGAAAGGTGTCAGGACACACAGGACATGGCAGCTCGCTGTGTATGGGGGGTGTAATCACAGAGGGGTCAGAGCACCCATGCTGACCCCTGACCACTGATGGCTATGATAGAAAGGTGTCAGGACACACAGGACATGGCAGCTCGCTGTGTATGGGGGGTGTAGTCACAGAGAGGTCAGAGCGCTCATGCTGACCCCTGACCACTGCTGGCTATGATAGAAAGGTGTCAGGACACACAGGACATGGCAGCTCACTGTGTATGGGGGGTGTAGTCACAGAGGGGTCAGAGCACCCATGCTGACCCCTGACCACTGCTGGCTATGATAGAAAGGTGTCAGGACACACAGGACATGGCAGCTCGCTGTGTATGGGGGGTGTAGTCACAGAGGGGTCAGAGCGCCCATGCTGACCCCTGACCACTGCTGGCTATGATAGAAAGGTGTCAGGACACACAGGACATGGCAGCTCCCTGTGTATGGGGGGTGTAGTCACAGAGAGGTCAGAGCACCCATGCTGACCCCTGACCACTGCTGGCTATGATAGAAAGGTGTCAGGACACACAGGACATGGCAGCTCGCTGTGTAAGGGGTGTAGTCACAGAGGGGTCAGAGCTCCCATGCTGACCCCTGACCACTGCTGGCTATGATAGAAATGTGTCAGGACACACAGGACATGGCAGCTCCCTGTGTATGGGGGGTGGAGTCACAGAGGGGTCAGAGCTCCCATGCTGACCCCTTACCACTGCTGGCTATGATAGAAAGGTGTCAGGACACACAGGACATGGCAGCTCACTGTGTATGGGGGGTGTAGTCACAGAGAGGTCAGAGCGCCCATGCTGACCCTGACCACTGCTGGCTATGATAGAAAGGTGTCAGGACACAGGACATGGCAGCTTGCTGTGTATGGGGGGTGTAGTCACAGAGGGGTCAGAGCGCCCATGCTGACCCCTGACCACTGCTGGCTATGATAGAAAGGTGTCAGGACACACAGGACATGGCAGCTCGCTGTGTATGGGGGGTGTAGTCACAGAGGTCAGAGCACCCATGCTGACCCCTGACCACTGCTGGCTTTGATAGAAAGGTGTCAGGACACACAGGACATGGCAGCTCGCTGTGTATGGGGGTGTAGTCACAGAGGGGTCAGAGCGCCCATGCTGACCCCTGACCACTGCTGGCTATGATAGAAAGGTGTCAGGACACACAGGACATGGCAGCTCGCTGTGTATGGGGGTGTAGTCGCAGAGGGGTCAGAGCGCCCATGCTGACCCTTGACCACTGCTGGCTATGATAGAAAGGTGTCAGGACACACAGGACATGGCAGCTCCCAGTGTATGGGGGGTGTAGTCACAGAGGGGTCAGAGCACCCATGCTGACCCCTGACCACTGCTGGCTATGATAGAAAGGTGTCAGGACACACAGGACATGGCAGCTCGCTGTGTATGGGGGGTGTAGTCACAGAGGGGTTAGAGCGCCCATGCTGACCCCTGACCACTGCTGGCTATGATAGAAAGGTGTCAGGACACACAGGACATGGCAGCTCCCTGTGTATGGGGGGTGGAGTCACAGAGGGGTCAGAGCTCCCATGCTGACCCCTGACCACTGCTGGCTATGATAGAAAGGTGTCAGGACACACAGGACATGGCAGCTTGCTGTGTATGGGGGGTGTAGTCACAGAGGGGTCAGAGCGCCCATGCTGACCCCTGACCACTGCTGGCTATGATAGAAAGGTGTCAGGACACACAGGACATGGTAGCTCGCTGTGTATGGGGGGTGTAGTCACAGAGAGGTCAGAGCACCCATGCTGACCCCTGACCACTGCTGGCTATGATAGAAAGGTGTCAGGACACACAGGACATGGCAGCTCGCTGTGTATGGGGGTGTAGTCACAGAGGGGTCAGAGCGCCCATGCTGACCCCTGACCACTGCTGGCTATGATAGAAAGGTGTCAGGACACACAGGACATGGCAGCTCGCTGTGTATGGGGGTGTAGTCACTGAGGGGTCAGAGCGCCCATGCTGACCCCTGTCCACTGCTGGCTATGATAGAAAGGTGTCAGGACACAGGACATGGCAGCTCGCTGTGTATGGGGGTGTAGTCGCAGAGGGGTCAGAGCGCCCATGCTGACCCTTGACCACTGCTGGCTATGATAGAAAGGTGTCAGGACACACAGGACATGGCAGCTCCCAGTGTATGGGGGGTGTAGTCACAGAGGGGTCAGAGCTCCCATGCTGACCCCTGACCACTGCTGGCTATGATAGAAAGGTGTCAGGACACACAGGACATGGCAGCTCGCTGTGTATGGGGGGTGTAGTCACAGAGGGGTCAGAGCGCCCATGCTGACCCCTGACCACTGCTGGCTATGATAGAAAGGTGTCAGGACACACAGGACATGGCAGCTCGCTGTGTATGGGGGTGTAGTCACAGAGGGGTCAGAGCGCCCATGCTGACCCCTGACCACTGCTGGCTATGATAGAAAGGTGTCAGGACACAGGACATGGCAGCTCGCTGTATATGGGGGTGTAGTCGCAGAGGGGTCAGAGCGCCCATGCTGACCCTTGACCACTGCTGGCTATGATAGAAAGGTGTCAGGACACACAGGACATGGCAGCTCCCAGTGTATGGGGGGTGTAGTCACAGAGGGGTCAGAGCTCCCATGCTGACCCCTGACCACTGCTGGCTATGATAGAAAGGTGTCAGGACACACAGGACATGGCAGCTTGCTGTGTATGGGGGGTGTAGTCACAGAGGGGTCAGAGCGCCCATGCTGACCCCTGACCACTGCTGGCTATGATAGAAAGGTGTCAGGACACACAGGACATGGCAGCTCGCTGTGTATGGGGGGTGTAGTCACAGAGAGGTCAGAGCACCCATGCTGACCCCTGACCACTGCTGGCTATGATAGAAAGGTGTCAGGACACACAGGACATGGCAGCTCGCTGTGTATGGGGGTGTAGTCACAGAGGGGTCAGAGCGCCCATGCTGACCCCTGACCACTGCTGGCTATGATAGAAAGGTGTCAGGACACACAGGACATGGCAGCTCGCTGTGTATGGGGGTGTAGTCACAGAGGGGTCAGAGCGCCCATGCTGACCCCTGTCCACTGCTGGCTATGATAGAAAGGTGTCAGGACACAGGACATGGCAGCTCGCTGTGTATGGGGGTGTAGTCGCAGAGGGGTCAGAGCGCCCATGCTGACCCTTGACCACTGCTGGCTATGATAGAAAGGTGTCAGGACACACAGGACATGGCAGCTCGCTGTGTATGGGGGTGTAGTCACAGAGGGGTCAGAGCCCCCATGCTGACCCCTGACCACTGCTGGCTATGATAGAAAGGTGTCAGGACACACAGGACATGGCAGCTCCCAGTGTATGGGGGGTGTAGTCACAGAGGGGTCAGAGCTCCCATGCTGACCCCTGACCACTGCTGGCTATGATAGAAAGGTGTCAGGACACACAGGACATGGCAGCTTGCTGTGTATGGGGGGTGTAGTCACAGAGGGGTCAGAGCGCCCATGCTGACCCCTGACCACTGCTGGCTATGATAGAAAGGTGTCAGGACACACAGGACATGGCAGCTCGCTGTGTATGGGGGGTGTAGTCACAGAGAGGTCAGAGCACCCATGCTGACCCCTGACCACTGCTGGCTATGATAGAAAGGTGTCAGGACACACAGGACATGGCAGCTCGCTGTGTATGGGGGTGTAGTCACAGAGGGGTCAGAGCGCCCATGCTGACCCCTGACCACTGCTGGCTATGATAGAAAGGTGTCAGGACACACAGGACATGGCAGCTCGCTGTGTATGGGGGTGTAGTCACAGAGGGGTCAGAGCGCCCATGCTGACCCCTGTCCACTGCTGGCTATGATAGAAAGGTGTCAGGACACAGGACATGGCAGCTCGCTGTGTATGGGGGGTGTAGTCGCAGAGGGGTCAGAGCGCCCATGCTGACCCTTGACCACTGCTGGCTATGATAGAAAGGTGTCAGGACACACAGGACATGGCAGCTCGCTGTGTATGGGGGTGTAGTCACAGAGGGGTCAGAGCCCCCATGCTGACCCCTGACCACTGCTGGCTATGATAGAAAGGTGTCAGGACACACAGGACATGGCAGCTCCCAGTGTATGGGGGGTGTAGTCACAGAGGGGTCAGAGCTCCTATGCTGACCCCTGACCACTGCTGGCTATGATAGAAAGGTGTCAGGACACACAGGACATGGCAGCTCGCTGTGTATGGGGGGTGTAGTCACAGAGGGGTCAGAGCGCCCATGCTGACCCCTGACCACTGCTGGCTATGATAGAAAGGTGTCAGGACACACAGGACATGGCAGCTCGCTGTGTATGGGGGTGTAGTCACAGAGGGGTCAGAGCGCCCATGCTGACCCCTGACCACTGCTGGCTATGATAGAAAGGTGTCAGGACACAGGACATGGCAGCTCGCTGTGTATGGGGGTGTAGTCGCAGAGGGGTCAGAGCGCCCATGCTGACCCTTGACCACTGCTGGCTATGATAGAAAGGTGTCAGGACACACAGGACATGGCAGCTCCCAGTGTATGGGGGGTGTAGTCACAGAGGGGTCAGAGCTCCCATGCTGACCCCTGAACACTGCTGGCTATGATAGAAAGGTGTCAGGACACACAGGACATGGCAGCTCGCTGTGTATGGGGGGTGTAGTCACAGAGGGGTCGGAGCACCCATGCTGACCCCTGAACACTGCTGGCTATGATAGAAAGGTGTCAGGACACACAGGACATGGCAGCTCGCTGTGTATGGGGGATGTAGTCACAGAGAGGTCAGAGCGCCCATGCTGACCCCTGACCACTGCTGGCTATGATAGAAAGGTGTCAGGACACACAGGACATGGCAGCTCGCTGTGTATGGGGGGTGTAGTCACAGAGGGGTCAGAGCGCCCATGCAGACCCCTGACCACTGCTGGCTATGATAGAAAGGTGTCAGGACACACAGGACATGGCAGCTCCCTGTGTATGGGGGGTGTAGTCACAGAGGGGTCAGAGCGTCCATGCTGACCCCTGACCACTGCTGGCTATGATAGAAAGGTGTCAGGACACACAGGACATGGCAGCTCGCTGTGTATGGGGGGTGTAGTCACAGAGAGGTCAGAGCACCCATGCTGACCCCTGACCACTGCTGGCTATGATAGAAAGGTGTCAGGACACACAGGACATGGCAGCTCGCTGTGTATGGGGGTGTAGTCACAGAGGGGTCAGAGCGCCCATGCTGACCCCTGACCACTGCTGGCTATGATAGAAAGGTGTCAGGACACACAGGACATGGCAGCTCGCTGTGTATGGGGGTGTAGTCACAGAGGGGTCAGAGCGCCCATGCTGACCCCTGTCCACTGCTGGCTATGATAGAAAGGTGTCAGGACACAGGACATGGCAGCTCGCTGTGTATGGGGGTGTAGTCGCAGAGGGGTCAGAGCGCCCATGCTGACCCTTGACCACTGCTGGCTATGATAGAAAGGTGTCAGGACACACAGGACATGGCAGCTCGCTGTGTATGGGGGTGTAGTCACAGAGGGGTCAGAGCCCCCATGCTGACCCCTGACCACTGCTGGCTATGATAGAAAGGTGTCAGGACACACAGGACATGGCAGCTCCCAGTGTATGGGGGGTGTAGTCACAGAGGGGTCAGAGCTCCTATGCTGACCCCTGACCACTGCTGGCTATGATAGAAAGGTGTCAGGACACACAGGACATGGCAGCTCGCTGTGTATGGGGGGTGTAGTCACAGAGGGGTCAGAGCGCCCATGCTGACCCCTGACCACTGCTGGCTATGATAGAAAGGTGTCAGGACACACAGGACATGGCAGCTCGCTGTGTATGGGGGTGTAGTCACAGAGGGGTCAGAGCGCCCATGCTGACCCCTGACCACTGCTGGCTATGATAGAAAGGTGTCAGGACACAGGACATGGCAGCTCGCTGTGTATGGGGGTGTAGTCGCAGAGGGGTCAGAGCGCCCATGCTGACCCTTGACCACTGCTGGCTATGATAGAAAGGTGTCAGGACACACAGGACATGGCAGCTCCCAGTGTATGGGGGGTGTAGTCACAGAGGGGTCAGAGCTCCCATGCTGACCCCTGAACACTGCTGGCTATGATAGAAAGGTGTCAGGACACACAGGACATGGCAGCTCGCTGTGTATGGGGGGTGTAGTCACAGAGGGGTCGGAGCACCCATGCTGACCCCTGAACACTGCTGGCTATGATAGAAAGGTGTCAGGACACACAGGACATGGCAGCTCGCTGTGTATGGGGGATGTAGTCACAGAGAGGTCAGAGCGCCCATGCTGACCCCTGACCACTGCTGGCTATGATAGAAAGGTGTCAGGACACACAGGACATGGCAGCTCGCTGTGTATGGGGGGTGTAGTCACAGAGGGGTCAGAGCGCCCATGCTGACCCCTGACCACTGCTGGCTATGATAGAAAGGTGTCAGGACACACAGGACATGGCAGCTCGCTGTGTATGGGGGTGTAGTCACAGAGGGGTCAGAGCACACTACTGCTGAAAGTGCCTAACCATAAAGTAATGGCAGGCGTCTGGTCTTATGAATCCTATTTGTACATGGCTCGGTGCGCATGTGTTGCTTACCTAAGGAAGAGATGTAATGGGGATGTATTATGGTGATGCCCGGGCAATGTTCTGCTGAGAACATAGACCTGGTGTCATGTGAATGTTACTGTGACTTTTACTGCCTACCTACGAATCACACAGGCCAGGTACCTTCCTCCACACTGCAGACAATAGGGTAGATATATCAAAAGTGTCCAAAGGTAAGAGCGTACAGAGTGAGAGCAGACAGTCTTATCCTGCACCAAATTTATGTGTATGACGCGGGTCAATTAATAGCACTGTCTACTTGTACTTTGCATTTCCTATTAGTTTGCTTACTTTACACTAGAAAGCTGCGCCAAAATTATTGTGCATTACCAAAATTTTTGCCGCCTTGCTAAGCCACCTCTCTGTCTTACTAGTCATAAAATACTGTCCTGCTAAATGTGGTATGGAAAGTTTTATATTTTGTGCTTATTATAATGGAAGTCTATTGTAAACAGACAGAGTCTCCCCCCATTGTTAAAGAATTGGGTCAGGAACATTTGTATCCAAGACTTTGTATGTGATGGAGCATCTGTAGGATCTTCCGGAGTATTCCTTTCTATCTGATGCATGAGCTGTGTACACTACATATTCATTGTTACCTATAAGGGTAAGTGCTCCTTTTCTATAGAGCGGCCATTATACCGTCAGACGCGGGATAGATTCAGTGCGCCGGAGGCCGCTCTTCACCTGCGCGCCCCTTTGTCTGGGTATAATCCCAGGAAGACATACAATCATATGATATGTACCGTCCCGCTGCCTATTCTCCTAGAACAATGTCTGCTGCGGCGCGATGCGCTAATAACAGAGCGCGGACAATAAACTTCCCACTAATTGTAGGGTTCGGCTCGCTGGGTTTATTATCTGATTAAGAGCTGATCTTCCAAAGTAAACGGGGGATCAGGAGGATCCTGGTTGGATGGAAGCCGATGCTAAATAGGGAGATTATTCAATCATTACTATAATGCTGCCATTGCAAACAGTGGGGCTCTGTGCAGGAACATGCAGTCCCCTAGAAACTCACGGGTTTGGGACTGACCAGATATACAGGGGGTCTAGTCCTTACTCCCTGTATCTAATGTAGCGGTGGGTAGCATGGCAGGGAGCTGAAACCCGTACCACGCACATAACCTGCAATGATTGGCGCTTATTTTCTATACTGTATATAGCAGTGATGGCGAACCTTTAAGAGGCCGAGTGCCCAAACTGCAAACCAAAGGCGACGTTTCTAGTGCAAGGTGCCAACACAGCAATTTAGCCCAATAGCGCCACAATACCACTATACAAGAGACAAATAACACTTTGACATCATGAGGCCACCATTACAACCACATAAATAGCAGAATTCTGGTTATAAAGGCCAACATTACCAATAATAACACTATACTAGAAGCTAATGTAGTGATGAATACTGTATTACTGCCATCACTGTCGGACTGGTGTACCTTGGGCCCACCAGAGAAAAATTTTGGGGGGCTCCTGTAGCTCCATGTATAGCTGTGTACTGCGGCTGTAGCTCCATGTATGGCTGTGTACTGTGCTGTAGCTCCATGTATAGCTGTGTACTGCGGCTGTAGCTCCATGTATGGCTGTGTACTGCGGCTGTAGCTCCATGTATGGCTGTGTACTGTGGCTGTAGCTCCATGTATGGCTGTGTACTGCGGCTGTAGCCCCATGTATGGCTGTGTACTGCGGCTGTAGCTCCATGTATGGCTGTGTACTGCGGCTGTAGCTCCATGTATGGCTGTGTACTGCGGCTGTAGCCCCATGTATGGCTGTGTACTGCGGCTGTAGCTCCATGTATGGCTGTGTACTGCGGCTGTAGCTCCGTGTATGGCTGTGTACTGCGGCTGTAGCTCCGTGTATGGCTGTGTACTGCGGCTGTAGCTCCGTGTATGGCTGTGTACTGCGGCTGTCGCTCCGTGTATGGCTGTGTACTGTGGCTGTAGCTCTTTAAGTAAAAGTTTTATTTTCTCCGAAAATAACATACACAACACTGGAGAAATGCTGCAGCATTGTGAGTTTAGGGGTAATACCCAGTCCCTCCAGTAGCCAGTATATAGACAGGGCCTCACCCCCACCTCAGTATAGAAATAGTCCCTCACCCCCCACCCCACCCCAGGATAGAAATAGGGCCTCACCCTTCACCCCAATATAGACAGACAAACACAGAGGGCCTTACCAAGTGCCGCCGAGGATGCGGTGACATCACCGCCACAGCACAGGAGCAGGCATCGGGCTAAGTAGATGTCGGCGCGCTGGGCCCCGCAACTCCGCATGCAGTGGGACGGGGCTGTGCACACATCAGCGCACTGGGACCCCGCGACTCCACAGGCAGCGGTCCGGGGCTGCGCAGACATCAGCGCGCTGGGCCCCCGCGACTCCGCATGCAGTGGGACGGGGCTGTGCACACATCAGCGCACTGGGACCCCGCGACTCCACAGGCAGCGGTCCGGGGCTGCGCAGACATCGGCGCGCTGCGACCACGGGACTCCACAGGCAGCGCGCCGTGAACGAGCAGGCAGCGGGACGCTGGGGCCGCGCAGGCAGTAGAGCGCTGTGACCCGGCAGGCATCGGAGTGCAACGGGGCCGGGCAGGTATCGGAGCGCAGGTGTCGGTGCCCACTTTGATGGGATTGGGGAGATGGTACGCGTGCCAGCAGAGAGGGCTCTGCGTGCCCTCTCTGGCACGCGTGCCATAGGTTCGCCACCACTGGTATATAGGCTTAAATGACTGGTTGTGTACATGTTGTCTAAGCTTTTCAATTAAAAATCCCAAATATTTAATAGTTAAGGGTTGCAGAAAGTATGCAGATGCTAAAAATAAGGAGTGCACCAAAAATGTGCACCTCGGAGGCTCAGCATAGCATGTGTATAGTGTGTAGTGTGTGTATAGCATGCAGTGTGTGTATAGCATTCAGTGTGTGTATAGCATGTGTAGCGTATGTCTAACATGTGTAGTGTGTGTATAGCATGCAGTGTGTGTATAGCATTCAGTGTGTGTATAGCATGTGTAGCGTATGTCTAACATGTGTAGTGTGTGTATAGCATGTGTATAGCGTGTAGTGTGTGTATAGCGTATAGTGTGTGTATAGCGTGCAGCGTGTGTAGTGTGTGTATAGCGTGTGTTGCTCCTGACCTTGCTGTGCCTCGATGTGTGTAAAGCCAGTGACTGAGGCACAGCAAGGTCATGCTGCAGAGCGCGCTGCACGGGTAATGTGTGCCGCCTGTACCCGGGCATTAGACTCCTAATCCTCTTATAGATCTGTGCTGACCATGAGCTGCAGCAGCTGGAACTTTCCGCTCTGTATGATGTGTGACGTGATGATGGGGATTGTAGTACTGTGTGTATCACACATTTACAGGGCTACATTTATCAGCCGCGCGGCTCATAGGTGTATCACATGTGTAGGATAAATCGCCTCCTCTGAGTTGCTGCTTCTTATCCTTTCTTGTGTGATGCTGTCTGTTAATCTAAAATGTACAAGAGGATTGGATACATCTGCTCAACAAACAGGATAAGAAACAGCCGTCCAGAAGATGGAATCACTCATGATATCAGCACAATGGACATGAAATACTGGAGGTTAGGGGAAGATTTCCCCACAGAAGACTGTCCTAAATCATGTTTCTCTGTTACACAGCTCAGCAGTCAGTATCACACATGATGGGATTAGATACACAGCTCAGCGGGCAGTATCACACATGATGGGATTAGATACACAGCTCAGCAGACAGTATCACACAGGATAGGATTAGATACACAGCTCAGCAGGCAGTATCACACAGGATAGGATTAGATACACAGCTCAGCAGAAAGTATCATACAGGATAGGATTAGATACACAGCTCAGCAGAGAGTATCACACAGGATAGGATTAGATACACAGCTCAGCAGTCAGTATCACACAGGATAGGATTAGATACACAGCTCAGCAGAAAGTATCACACAGGATAGGATTAGATACACAGCTCAGCAGAGAGTATCACACAGGATAGGATTAGATACACAGCTCAGCAGAAAGTATCACACAGGATAGGATTAGATACACAGCTCAGCAGAGAGTATCACACAGGATAGGATTATATACACAGCTCAGCAGTCAGTATCACACAGGATAGGATTAGATACACAGCGCAGCAGACAGTATCACACAGGATGGGATTAGATACACAGCGGAGCAAGCAGTAACACATCGGATAGGATTAGATACATAGCTCAGCAGACAGTATCACACATGATAGGATTAGATACACAGCTCAGCAGTCAGTATCACATCGGATAGGATTAGATACACAGCTCAGCAGTCAGTATCACATCGGATAGGATTAGATACACAGCTCAACGGTCAGTATCACATCGGATAGGATTAGATACACAGCTCAGCAGTCAGTATCACACAGGATAGAATTAGATACACAGCTCAGCAGGCAGTATCACACAGGATAGGATTAGATACACAGCTCAGCAGTCAGTATCACACAGGAGAGGATTAGATACACAGCTCAGCAGTCAGTATCACATCGGATATGATTAGATACACAGCTCAGCAGTCAGTATCGCATTGGATAGGATTAGATACACAGCAGTATCACACAGGATAGGATTAGATACACAGCTCAGCAGGCAGTATCACACAGGATGGGATTAGATACACAGCTCAGCAGTCAGTATCACATCGGATAGGATTAGATACACAGCTCAGCAGTCAGTATCGCATTGGATAGGATTAGATACACAGCTCAGCAGTCAGTATCACACAGGATAGGATTAGATACACAGCTCAGCAGTCGGTATCACATCGGATAGGATTAGATACACAGCTCAGCGGTCAGTATCACATCAGATAGGATTAGATACACAGCTCAGCAGACAGTATCACACAGGATAGGATTAGATACACAGCTCAGCAGTCAGTATCACATCGGATAGGATTAGATACACAGCTCAGCAGACAGTATCACACAGGATAGGATTAGATACACAGCTCAGCAGACAGTATCACACAGGATAGGATTAGATACACAGCTCAGCAGACAGTATCACACAGGATAGGATTAGATACACAGCTCAGCAGTCAGTATCGCATTGGATAGGATTAGATACACAGCAGTATCACACAGGATGGGATTAGATACACTCAGTTGTTGGGGTCTTGTCGCTGTACAGGTCTCACAAGCTGCAGGGATTTTCCGTGTAATAAAAGGCTTCCATTATATTTCTAACAATATTTCTTGCCTAAAGAGTAAGATACATTTCTATAAGATATATGTAACCACCAGACGTAACGTTCTTCTTTGTTTTACATAGGTAGCGTGTCATACCTGAAACCACAGGTCCTTTCTAGCGCCTGTGCACATAGGGTTAATAAAACTTTTTTTTTTCTTGTTGGGGGGGGATTCATGAACTTGGGGCCTTGGTGATTTGAAGGTGTTTGGTCTGAACAATTTTAATTCTCAGCAAGATCCCCCCTTTTTAATAGGAATCCCTTTTACTTTGGACTTCCCCCTGTAAGGACTGTCAGGAGGTGTCCCGGCCTATGTTTTGGAGTGTAATTTGCAGGGGCTGCCGTCCTTTCTGCTGCTGTTGTATTATTATCTTCTCCAGTGTGACTAAAGACATTTAAGACGTGACTGTCCTCCCTTCATCATCCCCCTGTCACCTCCTCGTGCCCCGGGGGTTCAGGTGTTTGTTTAGTCCAGATATTTTACATTTTTGTTAGAATTTTTGCTTCCTTGTTCTGCCTGGAACGGGGGACCGTTGTATGAGTGAAGTTGGAGAACTGTTCCCTCTCGGACACGTCACACAGGTGCAGTTTTTGGAAGTTGTCTGGAGTGTAACCGGCGTCATTGTAATTCCTGGGCCGAGCACTGCGGGGACAGGGACTATATAGAGTACCTGCCGCTCATACAGGATAATCGGCTCTCACATTCATGGACCGACATACGGTCCATATTACACAAGTGGGATGTGTGTAAGGGTGAAGACACACATGGCGTTTTTGGGCCGTTTTTACTAAGTGCGTTTTCAGATCGTTAAAAACGCATGCGTTTTTGTCCGTTTTTCCGAAATTGCGCAATGGAAAACTGACAAAAACGCATGCGTTTTTTTACGATCTGAAAACGCACTTAGTAAAAACGGCCCAAAAACGCCATGTGTGTCTTCACCCTAAGCACCCACCGAGCAGGTATAAGCCACATTGGGAAAAATATTCATTTTGACCGCACCAAATGCTGCGCCACGTGATTGTACCCTTAGGGTAGGGGCACACAGGCAGCTTTACTGTTACAGATTTTAATAACCAAAACTAAGTGTAAAACAACCTGAGTGTCCCAGAGCCCTGCAGGGACCCCCGGGCATATCCTACTGTCACAGACAATAAAGGCCCATCCCGCAGCTCATTCCCTCGTTACCGGCATCCATTAATGAACCTGCACCAGTAAGGCATTAGGTGGTGCGGTTGTGGTGCCAGTCTGTCCCGGGGGGGTTGGTGTTTGTTGTTGATGTGGTGCTTGGTGCCAGCCTGGATCCGGCACTAGGTGTATGTGAGTGGATAGAGGTCTCGCTCTGTAATTATCTCTCCACATTTGCTAATTGCTCGGTGTGGGTTTTGCAGTCCCAGGATCTGCTCCGTTTCTCCGGCTGGAGGGGAGTATTCCCTGGATATTGCAGTCCATGGCTTGGGTCCAGGCCTCAGTTTATCGGAGCCTAATTGTCCCCAGAGGGTGACAGAGGATCTGCACTCCGTCATCACTGTCACTGATAAGACAATCCGGGCGCCTGCGGGGGTTTAGGATGAATCCTGCCGTCCTCTGCAGACATCACCTCCACCTGACATGTAACATTGGCCCGTTCTTCATTACTTCATCCTCAGCACCAGGATTGGATCCTATCCTATTGGGGCCCAGCATTTTACTGGTGCTGCTTAGTGAATGGGAATTGAGCACATAAAAGCATTGCCCAAAAATCAGCAGTACAAAGGGGCTCGTGCTGCAGACTTTTAACCCTTTGCAATGTAAACTTTGAGAGGAACTGCAGAAAAATCATCATCTGCTGTCTCCTGGTGTTTTCTCTGTGTGTGGCCCTGTCCTTGGGGCTTATTCACATGGCACCATGAAAGCACTGATGGCAGGGGTGCTGCCCCCCCTCTGCCATGTGATCTATCAGCGGCTGGCCACTTACCTCCTCAAGTGCTGTTTTCTGTCTCGGCAATGTTTAACAATTTATTGAAGTGGATCCTGAGTTTCTGAACAGCGCTTATTCTGGTAAACACCGGGGACAAGCGGAGCGCTCTGCCCGAGGGAATGGTCCGTGTTATGGCAGCTCCATAGACTAAGCACTGCATTCACATCATGTGTACTCCAAACATTTAGGCCGGCGACACACGTGGCGTTTTTTTCATTGCGTGTCTGGATCCTTGAAAACGCATCATATTTGCATATTCGTTTTTTCAATGGGTTTTAGTTTAAAGTGTCTTAAATTGGCAGGTTTTTCTTTTTTGTCTGCTTTTTTTGAGATGCATTTTCATTTAATTTTTCAAAGCGTTTTCTGAAAAGGCTTTACATGCTCGAACAGCAGGTAGAAGACGACTGCGTTTTTACTCATTCCCAGAGGCGCAGCCGCCTGCAATTACCGCACATTGTTAGGTTATTCCCTTCCCCTGGACCGCGTCGCTTTGCTCACCTCGCCCTCTATCCGGATCAGGACTACACCCTGTATTTCACAGGCTCACACCCAGGTATAATGAAAGGCACCAATGTCATACGTGTAGTCTATATGTGACCAGCACTCTCCAGTCCACACTGATGGATGGGTTTCCATGGGGGTCTGGTACCGATGCGGCCACCACTGTAACAGATGGGAATTCATTGCAGTAGGTGGCACATACATTATGTGGTCCAGAATGACCCAGTCCTGATGATGGTGGATTATTCATGCTGTTCCGAGTCCATTTCCATTTGGTGTAATGTAATACTTACAATCCTGCTCTCCCGCTGCCTTGGCTTCCCATCATGTGTCTGGGACCCTCTGTACCCACCTGTAGCTTTGCCACCCGTTCTCCTGGCACCAGCGCCCACAGCTTTGGATCACCGGTATGAAACCTTGTTAATTCCCCAATGTAACAAGAATATCCACAACTGATGGGATACAGGGGGCTATATATCATTTATCTATTACTGAGGTCTAGTCCATGGTGCCCACCGCCATCATGATGCTGAGCAGGGGGTGGGCTACCCTATTTAGTCACCATTTTATGCTTGTATTGTCTGTTTGCCAGAAGTATATCGCTTGTATTAGGGGAGTTGTTTTCCATGTGGGTAAAGTCTGTACCATGCCGATGGGATTTCTAGGATGTCATGGAATAACCTGATTCTGTATGACATATTGGCGTAGGTTCGCAGACATTCATGAGTCTCTGGGTACATGGCACTTCCGGTATTAAAATGGAGTAATAAAGATGCAAGTCAGATCTAATACATATATTATGGAGCTGGTATCCATGCAATTTCCTTGTTTTCACTTAATCCGGATATTCCTGTGCAGACTCCTATTGATGGAAGGTAGTAAATGCAGCAGGTTAAGCTCTTCCTTAATGTTGCACGCCCAAACCCAGGTCCTGCGGCCACGTCAGCTAAGCAAAGACTCGACTCCTGGACCTCCCTGCGCAAACACTGCACAACACCTGTACGGCCGCCCTGATACCGCAGCCCTCGCTCCAGATACTGTGCACCCTGCCAGGGCTGCAGATAGCTGGGCAGTGGGGCTTTCACCTGCAGGGCACTGCGAGTAATTGTTATTAGATGTTTCTAACTTGTAGAAGGCCAGAATCTTATACAGGCCGTCTCTGGGTTACATACAAGATTCTGTAGGTTTGTTCTTAAGTTGAATTTGTATGTTAGTCGGAACTGTATATTTTATAATTGTATAATTGTAACCTCAGCCAAATGTTTTTTGGTCTCTGTGACTATTGGATTTTAAAAATATTGGGTTGTCATCAGAACTAGGATTAACAATAAAGCTTCATTGCAGACACCATTAATAACTGCTGTAGCTGTGTATTGTAGCCTAGGGCTAAAGAACAGTACATTACCAACATCCAGAGATCCGTTTGTAACTAGGGGTCATCTGTAAGTCGGGTGTTCTTAAGTAGGGGACCGCCTGAATACCTTAAATCTGTATATTACAGTAAGAGTTTTCCCATCCTGTAGAGTTAGATCCCCTTACTCCTCTATAGAACAAGGACCCACAATGCTGGGGTAGCCCCTCGTCCTCTGCAGAGGAGCTGCAGTGCAATGATCCCCTGATAATGGTACCAAAGTTAAGACCCCACAATCATAACAATATATCATATGGAAGCTAAAGGGTTATTTCAATTTTTCTGTTCTAGCTGGTAAGCGTTAACTTTAGAACAGAGATGATAATCCTCACCCAGCTTTCCCTATACTGAAGCCATCTTGTAGGACCCTATTATCTGTGTCATGTCATACAATGCGTAGCAGCTGCCCCCAGGATCTTCAGCCCTCGCTGCATCCTGAGTTACAATGTGCTGTATCAGTATGATTCATGTCATCATTATGTCTGCTTCATTTTGGAGAAGCCAAGGACCTCTGATTCATGCCGGTCTGATTCATGCCGGTCTGATGTCTTGTTGTGACGCCATTCGCTCAAATGCAGAAGGACAAATCTGAGGATTTACATGCTGGGAGTTGTGGTGCAAACACAAATAGGGGCCCATGACTGTAGGCAGGAGCCTAGAACGAAAGCGTAATGCTAACTGTAAGGTTATGCTGGACCTTGTAGTTGCTATTGGCACTAGACCGTGATGCTTATCATGTTATGCTGAGACTTGTGGTCCTACAGCTACTATCCTGATAAAACATTCTTCTACCTGTCATGTCTCTTCATGTGTGTCCTTATACCTTGCTATCTATTCTGACCTGGCTGTGCTTTCCTTGGTCCACCTGCTGCTATGGATGACATAGGGTTAACCCAGCATGAACACCAGGATAATGCAGTGCCACATTTATGGATAGCAACCAACATATCCGTCACGCGTTCCCATGGTTTCATTGATCCTTGCTGTTATTGAGGGGTAAAGTCAGGTATATTGTGTACCGTTACTCGGTAGCGCCCCCTCTCTGCATTCATGTGTCTTACAAACCTCTCCATATCGTATATGCTTCTGGATACCTTGTAGTTTCTCCCCTTGCTGAAATGGCTGATAATAGAGAACAATAGATTGCATCTACCCATCCTGCTAATGGGGAGGGTAAGGGTTAGTGCTGCTTTCAGAGAATCACTGCCTTTATGTACTGACTGTAGTGTAAGTTGTGGTTTTATGACCCTTTATATACACATTTATAGGGAAGGGATGAGACAGAATGGGCAGGGAGATCCTGGCATGTGATAAGACCTTATACCTGATGTGGTTTATATGGTCCTTGTACTGTCACTTGTGTGTGTTACCTATTGATGTATTCAGTGATGGATGTTTAGCAGCTCTAGTACACAGGTACAGGTCAGTGATGGATGTTTAGCAGCTCTAGTACACAGGTACAGGTCAGTGATGGATGTTTAGCAGCTCTAGTACACAGGTACAGGTCAGTGATGGATGTTTAGCAGCTCTAGTACACAGGTACAGGTCAGTGATGGATGTTTAGCTGCTATAGTACACAGGTACAGGTCAGTGATGGATGTTTAGCAGCTCTAGTACACAGGTACAGGTCAGTGATGGATGTTTAGCAGCTCTAGTACACAGGTACAGGTCAGTGATGGATGTTTAGCAGCTCTAGTACACAGGTACAGGTCAGTGATGGATGTTTAGCAGCTCTAGTACACAGGTACAGGTCAGTGATGGATGTTTAGCAGCTCTAGTACACAGGTACAGGTCAGTGATGGATGTTTAGCAGCTCTAGTACACAGGTACAGGTCAGTGATGGATGTTTAGCAGCTCTAGTACACAGGTACAGGTCAGTGATGGATGTTTAGCAGCTCTAGTACACAGGTACAGGTCAGTGATGGATGTTTAGCAGCTCTAGTACACAGGTACAGGTCAGTGATGGATGTTTAGCAGCTCTAGGACACAGGTACAGGTCAGTGATGGATGTTTAGCAGCTCTAGTACACAGGTACAGGTCAGTGATGGATGTTTAGCAGCTCTAGTACACAGGTACAGGTCAGTGATGGATGTTTAGCAGCTCTAGTACACAGGTACAGGTCAGTGATGGATGTTTAGCAGCTCTAGTACACAGGTACAGGTCAGTGATGGATGTTTAGCAGCTCTAGTACACAGGTACAGGTCAGTGATGGATGTTTAGCAGCTCTAGTACACAGGTACAGGTCAGTGATGGATGTTTAGCAGCTCTAGTACACAGGTACAGGTCAGTGATGGATGTTTAGCAGCTCTAGTACACAGGTACAGGTCAGTGATGGATGTTTAGCAGCTCTAGTACACAGGTACAGGTCAGTGATGGATGTTTAGCAGCTCTAGTACACAGGTACAGGTCAGTGATGGATGTTTAGCAGCTCTAGTACACAGGTACAGGTCAGTGATGGATGTTTAGCAGCTCTAGTACACAGGTACAGGTCAGTGATGGATGTTTAGCAGCTCTAGTACACAGGTACAGGTCAGTGATGGATGTTTAGCAGCTCTAGTACACAGGTACAGGTCAGTGATGGATGTTTAGCAGCTCTAGTACACAGGTACAGGTCAGTGATGGATGTTTAGCAGCTCTAGTACACAGGTACAGGTCAGTGATGGATGTTTAGCAGCTCTAGTACACAGGTACAGGTCAGTGATGGATGTTTAGCAGCTCTAGTACACAGGTACAGGTCAGTGATGGATAGCTGCGCCATGTCATCCAGCAGAGATCAGTGTGACGTCCGCCCCTGTCCTATAATCTATTCATCACTGGTGTCTTCACCCTGCTCCCCACATCTCCAATAATCCCCTAATATTCTCTCTTTCCTCCTCTAACAGCCATATTTCACTCTTCCACCCTTTCCCTCATTATTTCCTTCCATTTCTCCCCTTCTTCCCTTTCCAACTCCATCCATTGTTCCATTCCCCCTTATAATCGGCCCTTTCCCCACTTGTATATGTTCTGGGTTTTCCTTTGTCTTTGCCTGTCTCTGTTCCTGTCTCTTCCCAGTTTTTCTCCATCATTATTCTCATATTTGCTGTCTCTGTTCTTTCCTTCCTTCTCTTGTCACGGTCTGTTTCTCTCTCGGCGTTGTCTTTTTGTCCCTTACCCCCATTACCTGTAGATGTCTTACCCCTGTGCAGTTTCTTTTTCCTTCCTTTCTTTACTTTAACTATTTTGCTGTGTCTATTTCCCCCTCTTCCTTCTTGTGGATTTCACCATCATCTCTTCCCTTCTTTCTATTTTCCTCTTTCCCCTCTCAGTACTCTGCTATCTTTCTCTTTTGCTCTGACTTTCACTTCTCTTTTCCTTACCTTAGTCTCCCTCCATTTTTCTCCATCCTTCACCTGTCTCTGCTCTTTCCTCCTCTCCCCTTGATATTCCTTCCTGTATTTTCTCTTCCTCTTTCTCTCTCTTTGTACATCCGTCTCTTCTCAGCCCTTTCTTCCTCTCCCCTTGGTCAGTCTTGTTTTTGTACATCCTTCTCTTCCTCCTGTCTTGTTCCCTTGTTTTTCTCTGTACTTCTCTCTTTCCGGTTGTCAATCCCACTGTTTCTCCCTGGGCCCCCTGTTAGTCTTTCTGCCCCCCCCCCCCCATATTTTCTTCCTATCCCTCTAGTTCCCTCTATGTCTCTCTCCCCATTAGGATATATGAATAGAAGCTCTCAAGACCACCAACCATCAAGACTCCCCCGTCTCTTGTCAGTCTGTGGTGATGAGGATTGAATCCAGTATCACATAACCTTCCTTCATGATCCCTTCCAGCTTGTGTGGCCGTGCTGCGGACCCCTAGCGGGGGCTCTTTGTATAGGCTTATGGTGGGCACGTGTCCCTGCACTGTGCGGCGTGCTCTCATGTCACGTGTCCTTGTGAACATGACAAGAATACAGATGACACGGTGATAAATGCAGCATACGGGCAGTTCAGGACCTGGACAGCTCTGCTAATGTATTAATCATAGTCTGGGGAGGCTTCTAGTCCCTGCAGCGGGCAGCGCCAGCACCCAATGGTTAATGGTCTCCATGAGAGACGTGTGCACCAATACAACCCGGTAATCCCGTTATTATGTCACGTGTCGTTTCCTACCTGCGATATCTCCTCATTGTGACCCCAGTCCCCACATTGTACCTGGACTTACTGAAATCAGGAAGAGTTCAGCAAGTTCCTAACAGGCCTTGTGTTTCAATCTCCGCTTCCCATCAGTGAATAGAAATCAGTGGTTTACATCCAGAGGCTAAAAGCTTGTACAGACCTATTGCTTGTCACAGATACAAATGTATCTATTCCTGTGAACTGAATGGCAGATGGATACATTGCAGCAAATGTATAGAACACATCCCAGGTTTGGTGTACATTGCTGCCGCCCCTGTAGGTGATGTGATGATGTGTAGGTTAGTAAGTAAGTGGGTTATTTTTGGATCCCCGCCCTGTGCTAACTCTCCATTTCAGTGGATTTGCATGGAAGGGATGTTTTTTCCATTTTGTTTTGTATTTTCTCTCCTTTTGCATCTTATTTACTGCCATAACAATCTACCATTACATAAACAAGAGGTTTCTCAACAATCTTATTGATTCTTAGAAGCTAAGACCCCTCTAGTGGTCACAATGTGTCATTACAGGAAGAAAAAGACTGCATTAGCGGATGTTTATACTGCGAGAGATTCATTGATTTTTATCCTGCCATAAATATTTGGCCAAAGGGTCAGCGTGCCGCTGCCAGCCCCCCACCCAAGTGTCGACATGCCGCTGGGGCCTCGCCCTAAGTGTCTTAGTACACCCCCCCCCCTCCCCCCGGAAAAAAAAGGGTTGGTGTGCTGGTGCACCCCAATCGCCCTGTCCCTCAAGTGTCAGCGTGCTTCCCCCCCCCCCCCCCCCAACAGTCTGTGTGATGCTGTCCTAACCCCCAGTGGATTTCCAGTAAAGAGTTAATACGCTGCTGCACTGCCCACAGTACTGGTGCTGTTAATAACTTGCTCATGGCAGCAGCGGAGCTGATAGGAAGCCATCACCCAGACACTAGACAGATGTTTGCCATGGATCAGGAGCTAATTTTATTGAGCCATTCTTTCTGCATAGAGCAAAGTATTGCCGCAGGCGTGGGTAGAAAAATGGCGCCAGGGACTGATGTGAGCTTTATTGCCCTAAACAACACAGAATCCAGAGACCTGGTTTATAGGACTCAATTAACTCATGACGTTTTAATAAGATGTGCGGATCTGCATTTAAAGGGAAAGTGCCCTGTGTATGATTGTCATTACCATATCCTTGAGACCTGCACAATTGGTTTGCTATTCATATTGTGTCCCCTTTCATCTCACTGTGTCTTCCTCTTGTGTTTTTCAGCATCTCTGTGCCACAACAGTCTAAACTGTCCTTTACATAAGAGAGAGGTTTGTCCTCCAGGGTCTACAAAGTGCGGCCCCTGCATTCACGGATACAAAGAAAACAGCGAAGGACAATGCGAGGAAGGAAAGAAAGGTGAATGATACGGATGATGAGGGTTGTCTTGTCATAATTGCAGTCAGCTGTATGGTCGCACCTGATCCACCACTCCCGGAGGTGTGAACTGACCCTGAGACTCTGTAGTCCTGTCTTTCTTCTAGGCAGGGTTAGTACATCTGTCCCTGTGTTCTCTTCTTGTCCCTATTCTTCCGATCCATGAATATGATAAACCCTCAGCACATGGCCCCTGGTTAATAGTCATAGTTATTGTGTTATTCTATACCTGTTGACCTAGAAAATTTGTTCTATGGCCTGTGCAGCACTGCATCATCCCAGCTCCTCATGAGTAACAAATGACTACTTTGTGACGGTCCACACTTTCTCATTCAAAGAGTTTTCTGTATTTTCATGATTATAAAAATTGTAGATTCACACTGAATCAAAACTATGAATTAACACATGTGGAATTATATACCGTATATACTCGTGTATAAGCCGAGTTTTTCAGCACAAAAAATGTGCTGAAAAACCTCCTCTCGGCTTATACACCAGTCAATTAAAAAAAAACCTTCCATACTCACCCTCCGGAGGCCCGATAGTCGGCGTGGCTCCCGATGTTCGGCAGCTCCTCTTCTGTCTTCCCCGCGGCTGGTGTTCGGTCTTCTCTCTTCTGTGTTGTATCAGCCGGCAGATACGCGTCCACGTGATCTGCCGGCTGGCGCCCAATATGACGCGCGCCATCAGCGGCGACACAGACACGTCATATCGTGCGGCAGCCGGCAGATCGCGTATACTTAAGGGGGCTGGCAGGCTGTATACTTAAGGGGGCTGGCAGGCTGTATACTACAGGGGGGCTGGCAGGCTGTATAACTACAGGGGGGCTGGCAGGCTGTATAACTACAGGGGGGGCTGGCAGGCTGTATAACTACAGGGGGGGCTGGCAGGCTGTATAACTACAGGTGGGCTGGCAGGCTGTATACTTAAGGGGGCTGGCAGGCTGTATAACTACAGGGGGGCTGGCAGGCTGTATAACTACAGGGGGGCTGGCAGGCTGTATAACTACAGGGGGGGCTGGCAGGCTGTATAACTACAGGGGGGGCTGGCAGGCTGTATAACTACAGGTGGGCTGGCAGGCTGTATACTTAAGGGGGCTGGCAGGCTGTATACTATTGGGGCTGGATGGCTAAATACTGGGAGGCTGAGACCAATGCATTTTCCACCCTCAGCTTATACTCGAATCAATAGGTTTTCCCAGTTTTTGGTGGTAAAATTAGGGGCCTCGGCTTATACTCGGGTCGGCTTATACTCGAGTATATACCGTACTTTCTTATATTCTAGGTCCTTCTGCTGTGATTACTGCTTTGCACACTCTTGGCTTCTCTTGATGAGCGTCAAGAGGTAGTTACCTGAAATGGTCTTCCAACAGTCATGAAAGACTTGTTGGCCCTCTGCGGTCCAGCTCACCCCAAACCATTTAGATTGTGTTCAGGTCTGGTAACTGTGCAGGCCAGGTCCTCTGGCATAGCCCCCAATCACTCTCCTCCTTGGTCAAATAGCCCTTGCATAGCCTGGAGGTGTTTGGGGTCATTGTCCTGTTGAAAAATAAATGATGGTCAAATTGTAGAGATGTGTCTGATACCTGCGATTTCTGAGGCTCTCTCCAGGGACAGTACATAACACTGGATGCAGAGTGCACAGAGCACAGCAGTGTGAGGTCTGATTACACATCTCTCCAGGGACAATACATAACACTGGCTGCAGAGAGCACAGAGCACAGCAGTGTGAGGTCTGATTACACATCTCTCCAGGGACAATACATAACACTGGCTGCAGAGAGCACAGAGCACAGCAGTGTGAGGTCTGATTACACATCTCTCCAGGGACAATACATAACACTGGCTGCAGAGAGCACAGAGCACAGCAGTGTGAGGTATGATTACACATCTCTCCAGGGACAATACATAACACTGGCTGCAGAGAGCACAGAGCACAGCAGTGTGAGGTATGATTACACATCTCTCCAGGGACAGTACATAACACTGGCTGCAGAGAGCACAGCAGTGTGAGGTCTGATTACACATCTCTCCAGGGACAATACATAAGACTGGCTGCAGAGAGCACAGAGCACAGCAGTGTGAGGTATGATTACACATCTCTCCAGGGACAGTACATAACACTGGCTGCAGAGAGCACAGAGCACAGCAGTGTGAGGTCTGATTACACATCTCTCCAGGGACAGTACATAACACTGGCTGCAGAGAGCACAGAGCACAGCAGTGTGAGGTCTGATTACACATCTCTCCAGGGACAACACTGGCTGCAGCTTTCTAGTGGATGATCTGTGATGTTTTTGATTTGTTGGTTCAGGGACAATACAGACATGAGGGCAGATCTTGTCCTTTTCTCTCCCTGTGTGTTTGGATCACGTGTCTCCTTCTGGCAGATTATGAATCACTGGTCGTGGGTGGCCGTCCAGACGAACGCTCACAGCCCCCTGCAGCCTCGGTGTGCAGGGGAGATTATATAATCCTACATGTCATTCTCATCACTGCTGACATGGCGTTCACCTGGAAACATTGGAAAATGTGAATATGACTGGTAGTGCCATGCTGCCCCCGATGGGTGATGGTCTGTGGGGGTCCCTGATAAGCTGCACTGTCTTTTTAGCTGTATATAGAAGCCTCTGCAGCCCATACCCTTGAGCACAGGCTCTTACCGTCCTTGGATAACGCAGATATTAAGGGGACTCCCTGATACAAGGCCAGACGACTGATCTCCCATGTAACCCAAAGCCACAAGGACCTTTCTGGAGACACACAGGCACTAAAATAGACGCAGGCGGATTATGTTTGCCCTGAATCCTAGCTCTTAGTACCTGCAGCCCTTTCTGTATAGATGATGTAAGCTATTGATCCCTGTTATCAGCTTATTTTGGCTGGGTTTCCCCTTTGGGTCCAGTTACATTGCAGTTTCTGCTCCTCTGACCCTGCAGTACCATCCTATGGCATATTCTGCGCCCTGCTGGTGCCAGCGTGGAGAGTATTCAGAATTTTCCAAATTGTATTAATTATTCATTCCTCTAATCACACGGCAGGTGTGCTCACAGCGAGTGGAAACTGGATGATCACATCACACGGAGAACTAGAAATCCCAGCATGCCCAGTGCGTGCTCCACAACATATGGCTCCTCCAACAGATGGCACCACAATGGCGTGCGCTGCCCCCTGGCTGTAATTTCCCTGATGTGGAAGATTCTGGGCCATAGATTACGGATAATGTGATTGTAGCCGCATTAAAGATTCATAGAAAGCTTGGTTATTGTGCGCAACGTCTCTCCGGTGCCCGGGGGGTACGTGCCAGCTAGAATTGCTTCCATCCAGTAGTACAGAGAGATCTCAGGAATGTGATGTGTTCATAGAATTATCCTTCATCACACCATGGAATAAGTGGCATTGGCTCCTTAATGGATCTATGTACAGGCAGACCCCGACCTAGTGACGGACCTCCGTGCCCTCTGTCACCCCTGGTGAGGCTCTCTGGGTGCTGGAAATGTACCTCAGTCCAAGGCTGCAACTATACGGTGTCTGCAATGAAGCATTATAGGCCATTGTCCCCTTGTCAACCCCCAAATTTTTAGAAAGTTATTGTCACAGGGACCAATAAATAATTTTTATGGAGTTTAAACTTTAAATGTACCTGTTCCGACTTGGATACAAATTCAACTTAAGAACAAACCTGTATGTAACCTGGGGACTTGACTGTATCATCATTGTGATTTATAGCAGCGTTTACTCTCTAGTCACTGCTAAAGCTGCATTTAAAATTCTCCGTGCAGCTTCCTAGACCTCAGGTTAGATATTGCATTATGCTGTGTATTAGTATTAGGGATGGAGGTAGCCGAGCACTGTTCTTGGCCTCTGTTTATACAAGGAGTAGTATTTAGGGGGGTCCCAGCAGTCAGATCCTTCAGATTGGTGTAAACCGTGGTGCAACATCTTATAAGGGGATCTATCAATCGCTTTGACCTTGCAGACTCCAAATAAATTTAGGTATCCGTCTGTCCTCACCCTGCTGTGCGCTTTCCTCCCTGAATTGAACTGTTCCACGGTGAAAACTAGTTGCTCTAAGTGCTAAAGGATTCGCCTAGAATTTGTACAGGGAAGGGGCTGTGAAGCAGCTCATGTCAGAGGATTAAGAGCCCAGCAGTGTGAGGACACGTCCTGGTGCACTTGGAGAAGCTACAATCATGGAATATAAATCCATTATGTCACAGTCCTGCTGCTACTAACAACATACACAAAGGTCTGATTACACATCTCTCCAGGAATAGTACCTAACACTGGCTGTAGAGAGCACAGAGCACAGCAGTGTGAGCTTATGCCTTCTGTGCATTTGGAGTAGCTGCAATATAAATCCATATTTCACAGAAGTTTTGTGTAAAAGATGCCAATGTCAGCAGCTTTTAGACTTGTTGGTATGACGTGTAGGTGCTTATACGTCCCTGGGGCTTCCTTATTGCTGTAATAAGGCTATGAGTGAAATAGTCTGCAGCTCTCCCAGTGGCCTCTCTCCTCTGCCTCCTATGTCCAGGCTCTGGCAGTATCCATCATTCCCCAGTGCCTTGTTGTTGGCCCATCACGTGCCTGTTGTGCCATACTGATCACATATGTGCGGAGGAGCATCTACTATGGAGGCAGATTTCTGCTCCGCTCCTTCCCTCTTAGGTCTTACTTTAGATGTGGATTCCCCTACTGCCGGGTGACGCGTCTGTGAGTCTGACACGAGTCTGTGCTGATGGAGAGAAGCCACTTATCAGGAGCTGTGCCCAGATCCATCCGTGGTGTATCACGGCTCTCCCCACAGTATATGCAGTGACTAATCCTCAGAGCCTACACTCTACGTATTCACCACCAAGACGATGAGTCAATTCCAGGAACGTGATGACTATACATTGCTTTATTGGGGTGCTCTGGGGTACGATGGACCCGCTGCTTATGCTCTGGAGGATCTGACTGAGGTGCTGATTCACCACGCACTTGTATGTCAGACGTGTGCAGTTATTTCTCCACTTTCTATTCTCTTTTATACTTTCTGGTAGTGTCCTCTGTGCAGATGATGGGATAGTTGCACTCTGTAGGGGCAGCTTGATATGTGTGAGCTGGTGGCTTCTGTTTCATCCACCAAATGGTCTCCCAGTGTGCATAGAAGTGGCTTACAATTGGCCGCCCCCATGGTCCATCATCAGGGCCAAAGGTTTATTGAAAACTGGCTCCTGGTCTTCATGAATCTGGCCATCTGCTCCCCTCCCTAGTAATGTGCCCTCTGCTCCCCACCCCCCTAGTAATGTGCCCTCTGCTCCCCACCCCCCTAGTAATGTGCCCTCTGCTCCCCACCCCCCTAGTAATGTGCCCTCTGCTCCCCACCCCCCTAGTAATGTGCCCTCTGCTCCCCACCCCCCTAGTAATGTGCCCTCTGCTCCCCACCCCCCTAGTAATGTGCCCTCTGCTCCCCACCCCCCTAGTAATGTGCCCTCTGCTCCCCACCCCCATAGTAATGTGCCCTCTGCTCCCCACCCCCATAGT
The DNA here is from genome assembly GCF_040894005.1 of Engystomops pustulosus. NCBI lineage: Eukaryota > Metazoa > Chordata > Amphibia > Anura > Leptodactylidae > Engystomops > Engystomops pustulosus. The sequence goes on from NC_092419.1 coordinate 107,974,110, forward strand.
AATGTGCCCTCTGCTCCCCACCCCCATAGTAATGTGCCCTCTGCTCCCCACCCCTAGTAATGTGCCCTCTGCTCCCCACCCCCCTAGTAATGTGCCCTCTGCTCCCCACCCCCCTAGTAATGTGCCCTCTGCTCCCCACCCCCCTAGTAATGTGCCCTCTGCTCCCCACCCCCCTAGTAATGTGCCCTCTGCTCCCCACCCCCCTAGTAATGTGCCCTCTGCTCCCCACCCCCATAGTAATGTGCCCTCTGCTCCCGACCCCTAGTAATGTGCCCTCTGCTCCCCACCCCTAGTAATGTGCCCTCTGCTCCCCCCCTAGTAATGTGCCCTCTGCTCCCCACCCCCCTAGTAATGTGCCCTCTGCTCCCCACCCCCCTAGTAATGTGACTTCTGCTTCCCCCCCCCAGTAATGTGCCCTCTGCTCCCCTCCCCGCTGTAATGTGCCCTCTGCCCCCCCCCCCCAGTAATGTGCCCTCTGCTCCCCACCCCCCTAGTAATGTGACTTCTGCTTCCCCCCCCCCCCCCCCAGTAATGTGCCCTCTGCTCCCCTCCCCGCTGTAATGTGCCCTCTGCTCCCCCCCCCAGTAATGTGCCCTCTGCTCCCCTCCCCATGAAGCAGAGGGCACATTACTGGGGGGGGGAAGCAGAGGGCACATTACTGGGGGGGGGGAAGCAGAGGGCACATTACTGGGGAGGGGAAGCAGAGGGCACATTACTGGGGAGGGGAAGCAGAGGGCACATTACTGGGGAGGGGAAGCAGAGGGCACATTACTGGGGGGGGAGCAGAGGGCACATTACTGGGGGGGGAGCAGAGGGCACATTACTGGGGGGGGAGCAGAGGGCACATTACTGGGGGGGGGAGCAGAGGGCACATTACTGGGGGGGGGAGCAGAGGGCACATTACTGGGGGGGGGGAGCAGAGGGCACATTACTGGGGGGGGGGAGCAGAGGGCACATTACTGGGGGGGGGAGCAGAGGGCACATTACTGGGGGGGGGGAGCAGAGGGCACATTACTGGGGGGGGGGAGCAGAGGGCACATTACTGGGGGGGGGGCAGAGGGCACATTACTGGGGGGGAGCAGAGGGCACATCAATGAGGAAATAGAAGAAAATTTTTGATTTCAGTAGTTGGCTGTAAACGAACAAATAGTGAAAAATTGAAAGGGGGCTGAATACTTTCCATAGCTACTGTAAATGCCATTACAAGTAGAGGAGACCTGCGGGCTGTGGGATTTTGTCTTTCTTGCTTGTGGGGTCGCTCTGCTCCCTCTGTGCCATAGCCTGATTGTCGCCCGTTTTTTCTGTATTGCTCCTCTATATAGACAGATCTGTTGCTGGATGATGGAATTGCTATTCATGCAGTTTCCCGGTGTGTGATCAGTTATAAGCAGACGCAATGATGTATTGATATATATTAATGGTTGCCGGCGGAGATGCTGCCCTGGCTGCGCTGTGATTGGCTGGCACCCAGTAGCAGTGTGCGTGGGATGAGAGGAGGGTTCCCTGCTTCTCCCACACAGTCTGAGCTCACATTGAGCGCGCACTGAGCTCTGCTGCATCGCTGCTTGTGCCTTATCCCCGGACACATCTCTGCCTTCTGTCACCTCAGCTGCACTTACCTGCACTATGAAAGCCACTTACCTAGTCTTCACCCTGTGGTCAGTGGGCAGCGCCTACCACCTTCACCATAGAGAGCGGTGGCATGGACACCATGGACGTGAGTGCCAGCCTGTGTAACGTCACCATACAGCGGGCACTAAATGCTGATGATGTGGTTTATCTTCTTCTTTCTTTCTTGTTTTATCCTCTGCTTTTGTCATTTGTTTGATTTCTCTATTTTTATAGCTTTCATTTTGCTTGTATTCTCTGTGATGTGTCTACTATAGAACCGATTCTATCTAATTAATGTTCTATTATAGCTATTTGATGCATTAGAATTATTAATCATTGTAACAACAATATTTGATACATCATTTCTTTTTCTGGTCATGTGACATATGGCAACTATTTGCCTTGTAAATAGTTTTTGCCCAGTAAGTGACTGGTTATGTATAATGTCTGTATAATTTGTGGGGTTCCTGGAACTGCTACCCCACAATTGGTTAATGGGGCAGTTATTGTAATGCACCGCGGCTTCATTGCTGTTTCTCTATCCCGTACACTTTGCGTTCACATGCACTGCCATGTGAGGTGGTTGTTTACATCCCTAGTGCTCTTCTTATGTACCTGTACACAGTATACGGACTCCCCACCTCCCGCTGCAGCCTCTATACCACAAGCCCCTTCATTATATGCATCATCTGCTGCTTTATGAATGCAGAAGCGATGCTGCTGATCCCATAGCCAGCTGCAGTACCACTCTCCGCCACATGGGGAGCAACAGCTTTCATCATGGTCAATTTGTTTCTAGCCCAAAAGTGCCCCTTGTTTTCCTTTCTATTATTGAATGCAATTTCCCTTTTCACCAGTAGGTTGTGCTGTGGCGCTGTTGTGTGGATCTGCGTGCACTTTACATAGAGGGGATACAGCAGCATTATATATATCGCCCTCCAGCCCTGGTTCCCATCTACATGTATAATGAGCTGCTATGTCACTTTCTAATAGGCTTTAGTTCCCATTTGCAAGATCTGTTAAACTGTCACACTGTAACAAAACCTTAGCTGTGACAAGTATTGGTTAAGAAGTAATCAGGCAACTTTTTGACTGCAAGCAGAGATCTTGGAGATAGTGAAGAATGGAGACACACAGTCTATTAGAGGGGAAGATTAGATAACACTGCGAAATCCCTTAACCTGTTAATCGCCATATAAACATTGGACAATTCCCTTTGATGGTCTAATTGATTTAAACCTTAAAGTGAAATTTCTGTCTCCTACATATATCAGACCCCTGCCACCCTGAGAAGAGGGGGCTGTACTGCCTTTCATTTACAATAATGGGGTCTGGCTGAATGGGTCTATAATGAGAGATAATGGGGCCCCAGGGTCCAGACCCCATGAAGTATAAAGCATTGACTCTTTAGTAGGTTGGAATAAAAGACTCCCAGCTGCAATAAGGAGGATGTATCTTTTTTTACTCCTCCCTTTTTGATAATTTTATTATCTGTATTGTGCTATTATAATATAAAACATTATAAAATATAACCTAAATGTCACAGGAGGGAACCAGACGGGAGGAGATGAGGGGGCATGAGTGTGAGGACTCTGCATGGCACCCCATATATATATATATTACTGCATTTGTATATGAGGTGGGCTAAAGAGTGGCCTCATTTATTAATGTGTTTGCTCCAGTTTTCTGTCTGATTTTGCACTAGAATGAACATTGAAACTGCTTGTACATGTAAATATTAAGCGTCTGCGCCAGTTTTGTGTCGCGGCTGCTCTGTGTCCGACAAAACAGCACAATGTGCATCTAAAGGGGCTGTTACTGCTTAGTCCGACCGTGCGCCACATTTATTACTGACAGTTCTGTAGAATGAGCAAAGTGCACCAAAAATATAATGGTGCCCACTTCCTGAGCAGCGCAGGGGGCGACAGATTCCTGAAGACCCGGCCCTAGTAGTGATGGATCTGCCGCCCCCTGCACACAGTACAGACTCTACGAGTTCTGATAAATGTGGCCCATTGTGGGACAGGATGGTTTGGGGTCCATACAGATGAGGACACATGTGGTTGTATATAAGCTGTGCTGGATATTGTGTCCTCCCTGGGGCAGGATGGTTTGGGGTCCATATAGATGAGGGGACACATGTGATTGTATATAAGGTGTGCTGGATATTGTGTCCTCCCTGGGGCAGGATGGTTTGGGGTCCATATAGATGAGGGGACACATGTGATTGTATATAAGGTGTGCTGGATATTGTGTCCTCCCTGGGACAGGATGGTTTGGGGTCCATACAGATGAGAGGACACATGTGGTTGTATATAAGGTGTGCTGGATATTGTGTCCTCCCTGGGACAGGATGGTTTGGGGTCCATACAGATGAGGACACATGTGGTTGTATATAAGGTGTGCTGGATATTGTGTCCTCCCTGGGACAGGATGGTTTGGGGTCCATATAGATGAGGGGACACATGTGGTTGTATATAAGCTGTGCTGGATATTGTGTCCTCCCTGGGACAGGATGGTTTGGGGTCCATATAGATGAGGGGACACATGTGGTTGTATATAAGCTGTGCTGGATATTGTGTCCTCCCTGGGGCAGGATGGTTTGGGGTCCATACAGATGAGGACACATGTGATTGTATATAAGGTGTGCTAGATATTGTGTCCTCCCTGGGGCAGGATGGTTTGGGGTCCATACAGATGAGGACACATGTGATTGTATATAAGGTGTGCTGGATATTGTGTCCTCCCTGGGGCAGGATGGTTTGGGGTCCATACAGATGAGGACACATGTGGTTGTATATAAGGTGTGCTGGATATTGTGTCCTCCCTGGGACAGGATGGTTTGGGGTCCATATAGATGAGGGGACACATGTGGTTGTATATAAGCTGTGCTGGATATTGTGTCCTCCCTGGGGCAGGATGGTTTGGGGTCCATACAGATGAGGACACATGTGGTTGTATATAAGGTGTGCTGGATATTGTGTCCTCCCTGGGACAGGATGGTTTGGGGTCCATATAGATGAGGGGACACATGTGGTTGTATATAAGCTGTGCTGGATATTGTGTCCTCCCTGGGGCAGGATGGTTTGGGGTCCATACAGATGAGAGGACACATGTGATTGTATTTAAGGTGTGCTAGATATTGTGTCCTCCCTGGGGCAGGATGGTTTGGGGTCCATACAGATGAGAGGACACATGTGATTGTATATAAGGTGTGCTGGATATTGTGTCCTCCCTGGGACAGGATGGTTTGGGGTCCAAACAGATGAGGACACATGTGATTGTATATAAGGTGTGCTGGATATTGTGTCCTCCCTGGGGCAGGATGGTTTGGGGTCCATATAGATGAGGGGACACATGTGATTGTATATAAGGTGTGCTGGATATTGTGTCCTCCCTGGGACAGGATGGTTTGGGGTCCAAACAGATGAGAGGACACATGTGATTGTATATAAGCTGTGCTGGATATTGTGTCCTCCATGGGACAGGATGGTTTGGGGTCCATACAGATGAGGACACATGTGATTGTATATAAGGTGTGCTGGATATTGTGTCCTCCCTGGGGCAGGATGGTCTGGGGTCCATACAGATGAGGACACATGTGATTGTATATAAGGTGTGCTAGATATTGTGTCCTCCCTGGGACAGGATGGTTTGGGGTCCATACAGATGAGGGGACACATGTGATTGTATATAAGGTGTGCTGGATATTGTGTCCTCCCTGGGACAGGATGGTTTGGGGTCCATACAGATGAGGACACATGTGATTGTATATAAGGTGTACTAGATATTGTGTCCTCCCTGGGGCAGGATGGTCTGGGGTCCATACAGATGAGGACACATGTGATTGTATATAAGGTGTGCTAGATATTGTGTCCTCCCTGGGGCAGGATGGTTTGGGGTCCATACAGATGAGGACACATGTGGTTGTATATAAGGTGTGCTGGATATTGTGTCCTCCCTGGGGCAGGATGGTTTGGGGTCCATACAGATGAGAGGACACGTGATTGTATATAAGGTGTGCTAGATATTGTGTCCTCCCTGGGGCAGGATGGTCTGGGGTCCATACAGATGAGGACACATGTGATTGTATATAAGGTGTGCTAGATATTGTGTCCTCCCTGGGGCAGGATGGTTTGGGGTCCATACAGATGAGGACACATGTGATTGTATATAAGGTGTGCTGGATATTGTGTCCTCCCTGGGGCAGGATGGTTTGGGGTCCATACAGATGAGGACACATGTGATTGTATATAAGGTGTGCTAGATATTGTGTCCTCCCTGGGGCAGGATGGTTTGGGGTCCATACAGATGAGGGGACACATGTGGTTGTATATAAGCTGTGCTGGATATTGGGTCCTCCCTGGGGCAGGATGGTTTGGGGTCCATACAGATGAGGACACATGTGGTTGTATATAAGGTGTGCTGGATATTGTGTCCTCCCTGGGGCAGGATGGTTTGGGGTCCATACAGATGAGAGGACACGTGATTGTATATAAGGTGTGCTAGATATTGTGTCCTCCCTGGGGCAGGATGGTCTGGGGTCCATACAGATGAGGACACATGTGATTGTATATAAGGTGTGCTAGATATTGTGTCCTCCCTGGGGCAGGATGGTTTGGGGTCCATACAGATGAGGACACATGTGATTGTATATAAGGTGTGCTGGATATTGTGTCCTCCCTGGGGCAGGATGGTTTGGGGTCCATACAGATGAGGACACATGTGATTGTATATAAGGTGTGCTAGATATTGTGTCCTCCCTGGGGCAGGATGGTTTGGGGTCCATACAGATGAGGGGACACATGTGGTTGTATATAAGCTGTGCTGGATATTGGGTCCTCCCTGGGGCAGGATGGTTTGGGGTCCATACAGATGAGGACACATGTGATTGTATATAAGCTGTGCTAGATATTGTGTCCTCCCTGGGGCAGGATGGTCTGGGGTCCATACAGATGAGGACACATGTGATTGTATATAAGCTGTGCTAGATATTGTGTCCTCCCTGGGGCAGGATGGTTTGGGGTCCATACAGATGAGAGGACACATGTGATTGTATATAAGCTGTGCTAGATATTGTGTCCTCCCTGGGACAGGATGGTTTGGGGTCCATACAGATGAGGACACATGTGATTGTATATAAGGTGTGCTGGATATTGTGTCCTCCCTGGGGCAGGATGGTTTGGGGTCCATACAGATGAGGACACATGTGATTGTATATAAGGTGTGCTAGATATTGTGTCCTCCCTGGGGCAGGATGGTTTGGGGTCCATACAGATGAGGGGACACATGTGGTTGTATATAAGCTGTGCTGGATATTGGGTCCTCCCTGGGGCAGGATGGTTTGGGGTCCATACAGATGAGGACACATGTGATTGTATATAAGCTGTGCTAGATATTGTGTCCTCCCTGGGGCAGGATGGTCTGGGGTCCATACAGATGAGGACACATGTGATTGTATATAAGCTGTGCTAGATATTGTGTCCTCCCTGGGGCAGGATGGTTTGGGGTCCATACAGATGAGGGGACACATGTGGTTGTATATAAGCTGTGCTGGATATTGTGTCCTCCCTGGGGCAGGATGGTTTGGGGTCCATACAGATGAGAGGACACGTGATTGTATATAAGGTGTGCTGGATATTGTGTCCTCCCTGGGGCAGGATGGTTTGGGGTCCATACAGATGAGAGGACACGTGATTGTATATAAGCTGTGCTAGATATTGTGTCCTCCCTGGGACAGGATGGTTTGGGGTCCATACAGATGAGGACACATGTGATTGTATATAAGGTGTGCTGGATATTGTGTCCTCCCTGGGGCAGGATGGTTTGGGGTCCATACAGATGAGGGGACACATGTGATTGTATATAAGCTGTGCTAGATATTGTGTCCTCCCTGGGACAGGATGGTTTGGGGTCCATACAGATGAGAGGACACGTGATTGTATATAAGGTGTGCTGGATATTGTGTCCTCCCTGGGGCAGGATGGTTTGGGGTCCATACAGATGAGAGGACACGTGATTGTATATAAGGTGTGCTAGATATTGTGTCCTCCCTGGGACAGGATGGTTTGGGGTCCATACAGATGAGAGGACACATGTGGTTGTATATAAGGTGTGCTGGATATTGTGTCCTCCCTGGGGCAGGATGGTCTGGGGTCCATACAGAGGAGGGGACACATGTGGTTGTATATAAGGTGTGCTGGATTTTGTGTCCTCCCTGGGGCAGGATGGTTTGGGGTCCATACAGATGAGAGGACACGTGATTGTATATAAGGTGTGCTGGATATTGTGTCCTCCTGGGGCAGGATGGTTTGGGGTTCATACAGATGAGAGGACACATGTGATTGTATATAAGGTGTGCTAGATATTGTGTCCTCCCTGGGGCAGGATGGTTTGGGGTCCATACAGATGAGAGGACACACGTGATTGTATATAAGGTGTGCTAGATATTGTGTCCTCCCTGGGGCAGGATGGTCTGGGGTCCATACAGATGAGAGGACACATGTGATTGTATATAAGGTGTGCTAGATATTGTGTCCTCCCTGGGGCAGGATGGTTTGGGGTCCATACAGATGAGAGGACACATGTGATTGTATATAAGGTGTGCTGGATATTGTGTCCTCCCTGGGACAGGATGGTTTGGGGTCCAAACAGATGAGGACACATGTGATTGTATATAAGGTGTGCTGGATATTGTGTCCTCCCTGGGGCAGGATGGTTTGGGGTCCATATAGATGAGGGGACACATGTGATTGTATATAAGCTGTGCTGGATATTGTGTCCTCCATGGGACAGGATGGTTTGGGGTCCATACAGATGAGAGGACACATGTGATTGTATATAAGGTGTGCTGGATATTGTGTCCTCCCTGGGGCAGGATGGTTTGGGGTCCATACAGATGAGAGGACACATGTGATTGTATATAAGGTGTGCTAGATATTGTGTCCTCCCTGGGGCAGGATGGTTTGGGGTCCATACAGATGAGAGGACACATGTGATTGTATATAAGGTGTGCTAGATATTGTGTCCTCCCTGGGGCAGGATGGTTTGGGGTCCATACAGATGAGAGGACACATGTGATTGTATATAAGGTGTGCTGGATATTGTGTCCTCCCTGGGACAGGATGGTTTGGGGTCCATACAGATGAGGACACATGTGGTTGTATATAAGGTGTGCTGGATATTGTGTCCTCCCTGGGGCAGGATGGTCTGGGGTCCATACAGATGAGGACACATGTGATTGTATATAAGGTGTGCTAGATATTGTGTCCTCCCTGGGACAGGATGGTTTGGGGTCCATACAGATGAGGACACATGTGATTGTATATAAGGTGTGCTGGATATTGTGTCCTCCCTGGGGCAGGATGGTCTGGGGTCCATACAGATGAGGACACATGTGATTGTATATAAGGTGTGCTAGATATTGTGTCCTCCCTGGGACAGGATGGTTTGGGGTCCATACAGATGAGGGGACACATGTGATTGTATATAAGGTGTGCTGGATATTGTGTCCTCCCTGGGGCAGGATGGTCTGGGGTCCATACAGATGAGGACACATGTGGTTGTATATAAGCTGTGCTGGATATTGTGTCCTCCCTGGGACAGGATGGTTTGGGGTCCATACAGATGAGGACACATGTGATTGTATATAAGGTGTACTAGATATTGTGTCCTCCCTGGGGCAGGATGGTCTGGGGTCCATACAGATGAGAGGACACATGTGGTTGTATATAAGGTGTGCTGGATATTGTGTCCTCCCTGGGACAGGATGGTTTGGGGTCCATACAGATGAAGGGACACATGTGATTGTATATAAGGTGTGCTGGATATTGTGTCCTCCCTGGGGCAGGATGGTTTGGGGTCCATACAGATGAGAGGACACATGTGGTTGTATATAAGCTGTGCTAGATATTGTGTCCTCCCTGGGGCAGGATGGTTTGGGGTCCATACAGATGAGGACACATGTGGTTGTATATAAGGTGTGCTGGATATTGTGTCCTCCCTGGGGCAGGATGGTTTGGGGTCCATACAGATGAGAGGACACGTGATTGTATATAAGGTGTGCTAGATATTGTGTCCTCCCTGGGGCAGGATGGTCTGGGGTCCATACAGATGAGGGGACACATGTGATTGTATATAAGGTGTGCTGGATATTGTGTCCTCCCTGGGGCAGGATGGTTTGGGGTCCATACAGATGAGGACACATGTGATTGTATATAAGGTGTGCTGGATATTGTGTCCTCCCTGGGGCAGGATGGTTTGGGGTCCATACAGATGAGGGGACACATGTGGTTGTATATAAGCTGTGCTGGATATTGGGTCCTCCCTGGGGCAGGATGGTTTGGGGTCCATACAGATGAGGACACATGTGATTGTATATAAGGTGTGCTGGATATTGTGTCCTCCCTGGGGCAGGATGGTTTGGGGTCCATACAGATGAGGACACATGTGATTGTATATAAGCTGTGCTAGATATTGTGTCCTCCCTGGGGCAGGATGGTTTGGGGTCCATACAGATGAGAGGACACATGTGATTGTATATAAGCTGTGCTAGATATTGTGTCCTCCCTGGGACAGGATGGTTTGGGGTCCATACAGATGAGGACACATGTGATTGTATATAAGGTGTGCTGGATATTGTGTCCTCCCTGGGGCAGGATGGTTTGGGGTCCATACAGATGAGGGGACACATGTGATTGTATATAAGGTGTGCTAGATATTGTGTCCTCCCTGGGGCAGGATGGTTTGGGGTCCATACAGATGAGAGGACACGTGATTGTATATAAGGTGTGCTGGATATTGTGTCCTCCCTGGGGCAGGATGGTTTGGGGTCCATACAGATGAGAGGACACGTGATTGTATATAAGGTGTGCTAGATATTGTGTCCTCCCTGGGACAGGATGGTTTGGGGTCCATACAGATGAGAGGACACATGTGGTTGTATATAAGGTGTGCTGGATATTGTGTCCTCCCTGGGACAGGATGGTTTGGGGTCCATACAGATGAAGGGACACATGTGATTGTATATAAGGTGTGCTGGATATTGTGTCCTCCCTGGGGCAGGATGGTTTGGGGTCCATACAGATGAGAGGACACATGTGGTTGTATATAAGCTGTGCTAGATATTGTGTCCTCCCTGGGGCAGGATGGTTTGGGGTCCATACAGATGAGAGGACACATGTGATTGTATATAAGGTGTGCTAGATATTGTGTCCTCCCTGGGGCAGGATGGTCTGGGGTCCATACAGAGGAGGGGACACGTGATTGTATATAAGGTGTGCTGGATATTGTGTCCTCCCTGGGGCAGGATGGTTTGGGGTCCATACAGATGAGGGGACACATGTGATTGTATATAAGGTGTGCTAGATATTGTGTCCTCCCTGGGGCAGGATGGTTTGGGGTCCATACAGATGAGAGGACACGTGATTGTATATAAGGTGTGCTGGATATTGTGTCCTCCCTGGGACAGGATGGTTTGGGGTCCATACAGATGAGGACACATGTAATTGTATATAAGGTGTGCTGGATATTGTGTCCTCCCTGGGGCAGGATGGTTTGGGGTCCATATAGATGAGAGGACACATGTGGTTGTATATAAGGTGTGCTGGATATTGTGTCCTCCCTGGGACAGGATGGTTTGGGGTCCATACAGATGAAGGGACACATGTGATTGTATATAAGGTGTGCTGGATATTGTGTCCTCCCTGGGGCAGGATGGTTTGGGGTCCATACAGATGAGAGGACACATGTGGTTGTATATAAGCTGTGCTAGATATTGTGTCCTCCCTGGGGCAGGATGGTCTGGGGTCCATACAGATGAGAGGACACATGTGGTTGTATATAAGCTGTGCTGGATATTGTGTCCTCCCTGGGGCAGGATGGTCTGGGGTCCATACAGAGGAGGGGACACATGTGGTTGTATATAAGGTGTGCTGGATTTTGTGTCCTCCCTGGGGCAGGATGGTTTGGGGTCCATACAGATGAGAGGACACGTGATTGTATATAAGGCGTGCTGGATATTGTGTCCTCCTGGGGCAGGATGGTTTGGGGTTCATACAGATGAGAGGACACATGTGATTGTATATAAGGTGTGCTAGATATTGTGTCCTCCCTGGGGCAGGATGGTTTGGGGTCCATACAGATGAGAGGACACGTGATTGTATATAAGGTGTGCTAGATATTGTGTCCTCCCTGGGGCAGGATGGTCTGGGGTCCATACAGATGAGAGGACACGTGATTGTATATAAGGTGTGCTGGATATTGTGTCCTCCCTGGGACAGGATGGTCTGGGGTCCATACAGATGAGGGGACACATGTGGTTGTATATAAGGTGTGCTGGATATTGTGTCCTCCCTGGGGCAGGGTGGTTTGGGGTCCATACAGATGAGGGGACACATGTGGTTGTATATAAGGTGTGCTGGATATTGTGTCCTCCCTGGGGCAGGATGGTTTGGGGTCCATACAGATGAGGGGACACATGTGATTGTATATAAGGTGTGCTGGATATTGTGTCCTCCCTGGGGCAGGATGGTCTGGGGTCCATACAGATGAGGGGACACATGTGATTGTATATAAGCTGTGCTGGATATTGTGTCCTCCCTGGGGCAGGATGGTCTGGGGTCCATACAGATGAGAGGACACATGTGGTTGTATATAAGCTGTGCTGGATATTGTGTCCTCCCTGGGGCAGGATGGTTTGGGGTCCATACAGATGAGGACACATGTGATTGTATATAAGGTGTGCTGGATATTGTCTCCTCCCTGGGGCAGGATGGTTTGGGGTCCATACAGATGAGGACACATGTGATTGTATATAAGGTGTGCTGGATATTGTGTCCTCCCTGGGGCAGGATGTTTTGGGGTCCATACAGATGAGAGGACACATGTGGTTGTATATAAGGTCTGCTAGATATTGTGTCCTCCCTGGGACAGGATGGTTTGGGGTCCATACAGATGAGGACACATGTGATTGTATATAAGGTGTGCTGGATATTGTGTCCTCCCTGGGGCAGGATGGTTTGGGGTCCATATAGATGAGAGGACACATGTGATTGTATATAAGGTGTGCTGGATATTGTGTCCTCCCTGGGACAGGATGGTTTGGGGTCCATACAGATGAAGGGACACATGTGGTTGTATATAAGCTGTGCTAGATATTGGGTCCTCCCTGGGGCAGGATGGTTTGGGGTCCATACAGATGAGGGGACACATGTGGTTGTATATAAGGTGTGCTAGATATTGTGTCCTCCCTGGGACAGGATGGTCTGGGGTCCATACAGATTAGAGGACACATGTGATTGTATATAAGGTGTGCTGGATATTGTGTCCTCCCTGGGGCAGGATGGTCTGGGGTCCATACAGATGAGAGGACACATGTGGTTGTATATAAGCTGTGCTGGATATTGTGTCCTCCCTGGGGCAGGATGGTTTGGGGTCCATACAGATGAGAGGACACATGTGATTGTATATAAGGTGTGCTGGATATTGTGTCCTCCCTGGGGCAGGATGTTTTGGGGTCCATACAGATGAGAGGACACATGTGGTTGTATATAAGGTCTGCTGGATATTTTGTCCTCCCTGGGGCAGGATGGTTTGGGGTCCATATAGATGAGAGGACACATGTGATTGTATATAAGGTGTGCTGGATATTGTGTCCTCCCTGGGACAGGATGGTTTGGGGTCCATACAGATGAAGGGACACATGTGGTTGTATATAAGCTGTGCTAGATATTGTGTCCTCCCTGGGGCAGGATGGTTTGGGGTCCATACAGATGAGAGGACACATGTGGTTGTATATAAGGTGTGCTAGATATTGTGTCCTCCCTGGGACAGGATGGTTTGGGGTCCATACAGATGAAGGGACACATGTGGTTGTATATAAGCTGTGCTAGATATTGTGTCCTCCCTGGGGCAGGATGGTTTGGGGTCCATACAGAGGAGGGGACACATGTGGTTGTATATAAGGTGTGCTAGATATTGTGTCCTCCCTGGGACAGGATGGTCTGGGGTCCATACAGATGAGAGGACACATGTGATTGTATATAAGGTGTGCTGGATATTGGGTCCTCCCTGGGGCAGGATGGTTTGGGGTCCATACAGATGAGGGGACACATGTGATTGTATATAAGGTGTGCTGGATATTGTGTCCTCCCTGGGACAGGATGGTTTGGGGTCCATACAGATGAGGGGACACATGTGGTTGTATATAAGCTGTGCTGGATATTGGGTCCTCCCTGGGGCAGGATGGTTTGGGGTCCATACAGATGAGGGGACACATGTGGTTGTATATAAGGTGTGCTAGATATTGTGTCCTCCCTGGGACAGGATGGTTTGGGGTCCATACAGATGAGAGGACACGTGATTGTATATAAGGTGTGCTGGATATTGTGTCCTCCCTGGGGCAGGATGGTCTGGGGTCCATACAGATGAGAGGACACATGTGGTTGTATATAAGGTCTGCTAGATATTGTGTCCTCCCTGGGACAGGATGGTTTGGGGTCCATACAGATGAGGACACATGTAATTGTATATAAGGTGTGCTGGATATTGTGTCCTCCCTGGGGCAGGATGGTTTGGGGTCCATATAGATGAGAGGACACATGTGATTGTATATAAGGTGTGCTGGATATTGTGTCCTCCCTGGGACAGGATGGTTTGGGGTCCATACAGATGAGGGGACACATGTGATTGTATATAAGGTGTGCTGGATATTGTGTCCTCCCTGGGGCAGGATGGTTTGGGGTCCATACAGATGAAGGGACACATGTGGTTGTATATAAGGTGTGCTAGATATTGTGTCCTCCCTGGGGCAGGATGGTCTGGGGTCCATACAGATGAGAGGACACATGTGGTTGTATATAAGCTGTGCTGGATATTGTGTCCTCCTGGGGCAGGATGGTTTGGGGTCCATACAGATGAGGGGACACATGTGATTGTATATAAGGTGTGCTGGATATTGTGTCCTCCCTGGGGCAGGATGGTCTGGGGTCCATACAGATGAGAGGACACATGTGGTTGTATATAAGCTGTGCTGGATATTGTGTCCTCCTGGGGCAGGATGGTCTGGGGTCCATACAGATGAAGGGACACATGTGGTTGTATATAAGCTGTGCTAGATATTGTGTCCTCCCTGGGACAGGATGGTTTGGGGTCCATACAGATGAAGGGACACATGTGGTTGTATATAAGGTGTGCTAGATATTGTGTCCTCCCTGGGGCAGGATGGTCTGGGGTCCATACAGATGAGAGGACACGTGTGATTGTATATAAGGTGTGCTGGATATTGTGTCCTCCCTGGGACAGGATGGTTTGGGGTCCATACAGATGAGAGGACACATGTGATTGTATATAAGGTGTGCTGGATATTGTGTCCTCCCTGGGACAGGATGGTTTGGGGTCCATACAGATGAGGACACATGTGGTTGTATATAAGGTGTGCTGGATATTGTGTCCTCCCTGGGACAGGATGGTTTGGGGTCCATACAGATGAGGACACATGTAATTGTATATAAGGTGTGCTGGATATTGTGTCCTCCCTGGGACAGGATGGTTTGGGGTCCATACAGATGAGGACACATGTGATTGTATATAAGGTGTGCTGGATATTGTGTCCTCCCTGGGGCAGGATGGTTTGGGGTCCATACAGATGAGGGGACACATGTGATTGTATATAAGTTGTGCTGGATATTGGGTCCTCCCTGGGGCAGGATGGTCTGGGGTCCATACAGATGAGGGGACACATGTGGTTGTATATAAGCTGTGCTAGATATTGTGTCCTCCCTGGGGCAGGATGGTTTGGGGTCCATACAGATGAGGGGACACATGTGGTTGTATATAAGGTGTGCTAGATATTGTGTCCTCCCTGGGACAGGATGGTTTGGGGTCCATACAGATGAGGACACATGTGATTGTATATAAGGTGTGCTGGATATTGTGTCCTCCCTGGGGCAGGATGGTTTGGGGTCCATACAGATGAGGGGACACATGTGATTGTATATAAGGTGTGCTGGATATTGGGTCCTCCCTGGGGCAGGATGGTCTGGGGTCCATACAGATGAGGACACATGTGATTGTATATAAGGTGTGCTAGATATTGTGTCCTCCCTGGGGCAGGATGGTTTGGGGTCCATACAGATGAGGGGACACATGTGGTTGTATATAAGCTGTGCTAGATATTGTGTCCTCCCTGGGACAGGATGGTTTGGGGTCCATACAGATGAGGGGACACATGTGGTTGTATATAAGCTGTGCTAGATATTGTGTCCTCCCTGGGGCAGGATGGTCTGGGGTCCATACAGATGAGGACACATGTGGTTGTATATAAGGTGTACTAGATATTGTGTCCTCCCTGGGACAGGATGGTTTGGGGTCCATACAGATGAGGACACATGTGATTGTATATAAGGTGTGCTGGATATTGTGTCCTCCCTGGGACAGGATGGTTTGGGGTCCATACAGATGAGGACACATGTGATTGTATATAAGGTGTGCTGGATATTGTGTCCTCCCTGGGGCAGGATGGTTTGGGGTCCATACAGATGAGAGGACACATGTGGTTGTATATAAGCTGTGCTAGATATTGTGTCCTCCCTGGGGCAGGATGGTTTGGGGTCCATACAGATGAGGGGACACATGTGATTGTATATAAGGGGTGCTGGATATTGTGTCCTCCCTGGGACAGGATGGTTTGGGGTCCATACAGATGAGGGGACACATGTGATTGTATATAAGGTGTGCTGGATATTGTGTCCTCCCTGGGGCAGGATGGTTTGGGGTCCATACAGATGAGGGGACACATGTGATTGTATATAAGGTGTGCTAGATATTGTGTCCTCCCTGGGGCAGGATGGTTTGGGGTCCATACAGATGAGGGGACACATGTGATTGTATATAAGGTGTGCTGGATATTGTGTCCTCCCTGGGACAGGATGGTTTGGGGTCCATACAGATGAGGGGACACATGTGATTGTATATAAGGTGTGCTAGATATTGTGTCCTCCCTGGGGCAGGATGGTTTGGGGTCCATACAGATGAGGGGGACACATGTGATTGTATATAAGGTGTGCTGGATATTGTGTCCTCCCTGGGACAGGATGGTTTGGGGTCCATACAGATGAGGACACATGTGATTGTATATAAGGTGTGCTGGATATTGTGTCCTCCCTGGGACAGGATGGTTTGGGGTCCATACAGATGAGGACACATGTGATTGTATATAAGGTGTGCTAGATATTGTGTCCTCCCTGGGACAGGATGGTTTGGGGTCCATACAGAGGAGGGGACACATGTGATTGTATATAAGGTGTGCTGGATATTGTGTCCTCCCTGGGACAGGATGGTTTGGGGTCCATACAGATGAGGGGACACATGTGATTGTATATAAGGTGTGCTAGATATTGTGTCCTCCCTGGGACAGGATGGTTTGGGGTCCATACAGATGAGGACACATGTGGTTGTATATAAGGTGTGCTAGATATTGTGTCCTCCCTGGGGCAGGATGGTCTGGGGTCCATACAGATGAGGACACATGTGGTTGTATATAAGGTGTGCTAGATATTGTGTCCTCCCTGGGGCAGGATGGTTTGGGGTCCATACAGATGAGAGGACACATGTGATTGTATATAAGGTGTGCTGGATATTGTGTCCTCCCTGGGGCAGGATGGTCTGGGGTCCATACAGATGAGGACACATGTGATTGTATATAAGGTGTGCTAGATATTGTGTCCTCCCTGGGGCAGGATGGTTTGGGGTCCATACAGATGAGGACACATGTGGTTGTATATAAGGTGTGCTGGATATTGTGTCCTGTGGGACAGGATGGTTTGGGGTCCATACAGATGAGAGGACACATGTGGTTGTATATAAGGTGTGCTAGATATTGTGTCCTCCCTGGGGCAGGATGGTTTGGGGTCCATACAGATGAGGGGACACATGTGGTTGTATATAAGGTGTGCTGGATATTGGGTCCTCCCTGGGGCAGGATGGTTTGGGGTCCATACAGATGCGGACACATGTGATTGTATATAAGCTGTGCTGGATATTATGTCCTCCCTGGGACAGGATGGTTTGGGGTCCATACAGATGAGAGGACACATGTGATTGTATATAAGGTGTGCTAGATATTGTGTCCTCCCTGGGACAGGATGGTTTGGGGTCCATACAGAGGAGGGGACACATGTGATTGTATATAAGGTGTGCTGGATATTGTGTCCTCCCTGGGGCAGGATGGTTTGGGGTCCATACAGATGAGAGGACACATGTGATTGTATATAAGGTGTGCTGGATATTGGGTCCTCCCTGGGGCAGGATGGTTTGGGGTCCATACAGATGAGGACACATGTGATTGTATATAAGGTGTGCTGGATATTGTGTCCTCCCTGGGGCAGGATGGTTTGGGGTCCATACAGATGAGAGGACACATGTGATTGTATATAAGGTGTGCTGGATATTGTGTCCTCCCTGGGACAGGATGGTTTGGGGTCCATACAGATGAGGACACATGTGATTGTATATAAGGTGTGCTGGATATTGTATCCTCCCTGGGACAGGATGGTCTGGGGTCCATACAGATGAGGGGACACATGTGATTGTATATAAGGTGTGCTGGATATTGTGTCCTCCCTGGGGCAGGATGGTTTGGGGTCCATACAGATGAGAGGACACATGTGGTTGTATATAAGGTGTGCTAGATATTGTGTCCTCCCTGGGGCAGGATGGTTTGGGGTCCATACAGATGAGGACACATGTGATTGTATATAAGGTGTGCTAGATATTGTGTCCTCCCTGGGACAGGATGGTTTGGGGTCCATACAGATGAGGGGACACATGTGGTTGTATATAAGCTGTGCTGGATATTGTGTCCTCCCTGGGGCAGGATGGTTTGGGGTCCATACAGATGAGGACACATGTGATTGTATATAAGGTGTGCTGGATATTGTGTCCTCCCTGGGGCAGGATGGTTTGGGGTCCATACAGATGAGAGGACACATGTGGTTGTATATAAGGTGTGCTAGATATTGTGTCCTCCCTGGGACAGGATGGTTTGGGGTCCATACAGATGAGGACACATGTGATTGTATATAAGGTGTGCTGGATATTGTGTCCTCCCTGGGGCAGGATGGTTTGGGGTCCATACAGATGAGGGGCACATGTGGTTGTATATAAGGTGTGCTAGATATTGTGTCCTCCCTGGGGCAGGATGGTTTGGGGTCCATACAGATGAGGACACATGTGATTGTATATAAGGTGTGCTGGATATTGTGTCCTCCCTGGGGCAGGATGGTTTGGGGTCCATACAGATGAGAGGACACATGTGGTTGTATATAAGGTGTGCTGGATATTGTGTCCTCCCTGGGGCAGGATGGTCTGGGGTCCATACAGATGAGAGGACACATGTGATTGTATATAAGCTGTGCTGGATATTGTGTCCTCCCTGGGGCAGGATGGTTTGGGGTCCATACAGATGAGGACACATGTGATTGTATATAAGGTGTGCTAGATATTGTGTCCTCCCTGGGACAGGATGGTTTGGGGTCCATACAGATGAGAGGACACATGTGATTGTATATAAGGTGTGCTAGATATTGTGTCCTCCCTGGGACAGGATGGTTTGGGGTCCATACAGATGAGAGGACACATGTGATTGTATATAAGGTGTGCTGGATATTGTGTCCTCCCTGGGGCAGGATGGTTTGGGGTCCATACAGATGAGAGGACACATGTGGTTGTATATAAGCTGTGCTGGATATTGTGTCCTCCCTGGGGCAGGATGGTTTGGGGTCCATACAGATGAGGGGACACATGTGGTTGTATATAAGGTGTGCTAGATATTGTGTCCTCCCTGGGACAGGATGGTTTGGGGTCCATACAGATGAGGACACATGTGGTTGTATATAAGGTGTGCTGGATATTGTGTCCTCCCTGGGACAGGATGGTTTGGGGTCCATACAGATGAGGACACATGTGATTGTATATAAGGTGTGCTGGATATTGTGTCCTCCCTGGGGCAGGATGGTTTGGGGTCCATACAGATGAGGGGACACATGTGATTGTATATAAGTTGTGCTGGATATTGGGTCCTCCCTGGGGCAGGATGGTTTGGGGTCCATACAGATGAGAGGACACATGTGGTTGTATATAAGCTGTGCTGGATATTGTGTCCTCCCTGGGGCAGGGTGGTTTGGGGTCCATACAGATGAGGGGACACATGTGGTTGTATATAAGGTGTGCTAGATATTGTGTCCTCCCTGGGGCAGGATGGTTTGGGGTCCATACAGATGAGAGGACACATGTGATTGTATATAAGGTGTGCTGGATATTGTGTCCTCCCTGGGGCAGGATGGTCTGGGGTCCATACAGATGAGGACACATGTGATTGTATATAAGGTGTGCTAGATATTGTGTCCTCCCTGGGGCAGGATGGTTTGGGGTCCATACAGATGAGGACACATGTGGTTGTATATAAGGTGTGCTGGATATTGTGTCCTGTGGGACAGGATGGTTTGGGGTCCATACAGATGAGAGGACACATGTGGTTGTATATAAGGTGTGCTAGATATTGTGTCCTCCCTGGGGCAGGATGGTTTGGGGTCCATACAGATGAGGGGACACATGTGGTTGTATATAAGGTGTGCTGGATATTGGGTCCTCCCTGGGGCAGGATGGTTTGGGGTCCATACAGATGCGGACACATGTGATTGTATATAAGCTGTGCTGGATATTATGTCCTCCCTGGGACAGGATGGTTTGGGGTCCATACAGATGAGAGGACACATGTGATTGTATATAAGGTGTGCTAGATATTGTGTCCTCCCTGGGACAGGATGGTTTGGGGTCCATACAGATGAGAGGACACATGTGATTGTATATAAGGTGTGCTGGATATTGGGTCCTCCCTGGGGCAGGATGGTTTGGGGTCCATACAGAGGAGGGGACACATGTGATTGTATATAAGGTGTGCTGGATATTGTGTCCTCCCTGGGGCAGGATGGTTTGGGGTCCATACAGATGAGAGGACACATGTGATTGTATATAAGGTGTGCTGGATATTGGGTCCTCCCTGGGGCAGGATGGTTTGGGGTCCATACAGATGAGGACACATGTGATTGTATATAAGGTGTGCTGGATATTGTGTCCTCCCTGGGGCAGGATGGTTTGGGGTCCATACAGATGAGAGGACACATGTGATTGTATATAAGGTGTGCTGGATATTGTGTCCTCCCTGGGACAGGATGGTTTGGGGTCCATACAGATGAGGACACATGTGATTGTATATAAGGTGTGCTGGATATTGTATCCTCCCTGGGACAGGATGGTCTGGGGTCCATACAGATGAGGGGACACATGTGATTGTATATAAGGTGTGCTGGATATTGTGTCCTCCCTGGGGCAGGATGGTTTGGGGTCCATACAGATGAGAGGACACATGTGGTTGTATATAAGGTGTGCTAGATATTGTGTCCTCCCTGGGGCAGGATGGTTTGGGGTCCATACAGATGAGAGGACACATGTGATTGTATATAAGGTGTGCTGGATATTGGGTCCTCCCTGGGGCAGGATGGTTTGGGGTCCATACAGATGAGGACACATGTGATTGTATATAAGGTGTGCTGGATATTGTGTCCTCCCTGGGGCAGGATGGTTTGGGGTCCATACAGATGAGAGGACACATGTGATTGTATATAAGGTGTGCTGGATATTGTGTCCTCCCTGGGACAGGATGGTTTGGGGTCCATACAGATGAGGACACATGTGATTGTATATAAGGTGTGCTGGATATTGTATCCTCCCTGGGACAGGATGGTCTGGGGTCCATACAGATGAGGGGACACATGTGATTGTATATAAGGTGTGCTGGATATTGTGTCCTCCCTGGGGCAGGATGGTTTGGGGTCCATACAGATGAGAGGACACATGTGGTTGTATATAAGGTGTGCTAGATATTGTGTCCTCCCTGGGGCAGGATGGTTTGGGGTCCATACAGATGAGGACACATGTGATTGTATATAAGGTGTGCTAGATATTGTGTCCTCCCTGGGACAGGATGGTTTGGGGTCCATACAGATGAGGGGACACATGTGGTTGTATATAAGCTGTGCTGGATATTGTGTCCTCCCT
Organism: Engystomops pustulosus; assembly: GCF_040894005.1. Taxonomy (NCBI): domain Eukaryota; kingdom Metazoa; phylum Chordata; class Amphibia; order Anura; family Leptodactylidae; genus Engystomops; species Engystomops pustulosus. The sequence continues at coordinate 107,995,836 of NC_092419.1, forward strand.
GGGGCAGGATGGTTTGGGGTCCATACAGATGAGGACACATGTGATTGTATATAAGGTGTGCTGGATATTGTGTCCTCCCTGGGGCAGGATGGTTTGGGGTCCATACAGATGAGAGGACACATGTGGTTGTATATAAGGTGTGCTAGATATTGTGTCCTCCCTGGGACAGGATGGTTTGGGGTCCATACAGATGAGAGGACACATGTGGTTGTATATAAGCTGTGCTGGATATTGTGTCCTCCCTGGGGCAGGATGGTTTGGGGTCCATACAGATGAGGGGACACATGTGGTTGTATATAAGGTGTGCTAGATATTGTGTCCTCCCTGGGACAGGATGGTTTGGGGTCCATACAGATGAGGACACATGTGGTTGTATATAAGGTGTGCTGGATATTGTGTCCTCCCTGGGGCAGGATGGTTTGGGGTCCATACAGATGAGGGGACACATGTGGTTGTATATAAGGTGTGCTAGATATTGTGTCCTCCCTGGGGCAGGATGGTCTGGGGTCCATACAGATGAGAGGACACATGTGATTGTATATAAGCTGTGCTGGATATTGTGTCCTCCCTGGGGCAGGATGGTTTGGGGTCCATACAGATGAGGACACATGTGATTGTATATAAGGTGTGCTAGATATTGTGTCCTCCCTGGGACAGGATGGTTTGGGGTCCATACAGATGAGAGGACACATGTGATTGTATATAAGGTGTGCTAGATATTGTGTCCTCCCTGGGACAGGATGGTTTGGGGTCCATACAGATGAGAGGACACATGTGATTGTATATAAGGTGTGCTGGATATTGTGTCCTCCCTGGGGCAGGATGGTTTGGGGTCCATACAGATGAGAGGACACATGTGGTTGTATATAAGCTGTGCTGGATATTGTGTCCTCCCTGGGGCAGGATGGTTTGGGGTCCATACAGATGAGGGGACACATGTGGTTGTATATAAGGTGTGCTAGATATTGTGTCCTCCCTGGGACAGGATGGTTTGGGGTCCATACAGATGAGGACACATGTGGTTGTATATAAGGTGTGCTGGATATTGTGTCCTCCCTGGGACAGGATGGTTTGGGGTCCATACAGATGAGGACACATGTGATTGTATATAAGGTGTGCTGGATATTGTGTCCTCCCTGGGGCAGGATGGTTTGGGGTCCATACAGATGAGGGGACACATGTGATTGTATATAAGGTGTGCTAGATATTGTGTCCTCCCTGGGGCAGGATGGTTTGGGGTCCATACAGATGAGAGGACACATGTGATTGTATATAAGGTGTGCTAGATATTGTGTCCTCCCTGGGACAGGATGATTTGGGGTCCATACAGATGAGGACACATGTGATTGTATATAAGGTGTGCTGGATATTGTGTCCTCCCTGGGACAGGATGGTTTGGGGTCCATACAGATGAGGACACATGTGGTTGTATATAAGCTGTGCTGGATATTGTGTCCTCCCTGGGACAGGATGGTTTGGGGTCCATACAGATGAGGACACATGTGGTTGTATATAAGGTGTGCTGGATATTGTGTCCTCCCTGGGGCAGGATGGTTTGGGGTCCATACAGATGAGGACACATGTGATTGTATATAAGGTGTGCTGGATATTGTGTCCTCCCTGGGACAGGATGGTTTGGGGTCCATACAGATGAGAGGACACATGTGGTTCTATATAAGGTGTGCTGGATATTGTGTCCTCCCTGGGGCAGGATGGTTTGGGGTCCATACAGATGAGAGGACACATGTGGTTGTATATAAGCTGTGCTGGATATTGTGTCCTCCCTGGGGCAGGGTGGTTTGGGGTCCATACAGATGAGGGGACACATGTGGTTGTATATAAGGTGTGCTGGATATTGTGTCCTCCCTGGGACAGGATGGTTTGGGGTCCATACAGATGAGGGGACACATGTGATTGTATATAAGGTGTGCTAGATATTGTGTCCTCCCTGGGGCAGGATGGTTTGGGGTCCATACAGATGAGGGGACACATGTGATTGTATATAAGGTGTGCTAGATATTGTGTCCTCCCTGGGACAGGATGGTTTGGGGTCCATACAGATGAGGGGACACATGTGATTGTATATAAGGTGTACTAGATATTGTGTCCTCCCTGGGGCAGGATGATTTGGGGTCCATACAGAGCAGTGATTGTATACACAATGTGCTATATATGATATCCTGCGTGGGTCCGGCCGTCTGCATTTGGTCAGTAAATACGGATTGTGTATTGGGCGTCTGCAGTGAGGTGACAACTTGTTATCCTTTGATCAGATGTAGAGGTGAAGACAAACATCTCACCTGGGGCCACAGCCATTGTGTCCTCCTATATACACCTTATCTGAACCAAACCTCCATATATGGAATTATCCCCCTGGAAAAGGGCTCAAGCCATCACACAACTTTGCTTGTATCCATTCATGGGAAAGCTGGGTATAAGATTGTAATGGTAATAACAGAGAGGTGGCCACTCTCCAATACTCCCTGGACCACAAATGTACAAGATCTATTCCTGTTTACCCCAGAACTGACACTCAGGATCTTAGGAAAGTTGGATAGCCATGTTGGCTCTCTGTTCCCTAGAGCCACTTTTTACCAGGATGCTTGGTATGTGGTCTTTCTGGTTTGGGATAATCTTGTAACTTGGGCTCTTGGTCACTAGAGGCAGCATTCCCCGCCTGATTATTAGGGCTCCCCTGCCTCCGGGGCACCTCTGCCATTGTGTTATAATGAATAGAGATCTGACATCCAGCACCGCTGCTCTGGACTCTATTGGTTTACCATGTTTACAAAACAGAGGTATGATTGAAACAAGTGACGCCCCCATCCCTGGCCCTGTGGGGGGCACGGGCGTCCTGTTTCTCCAGCCATCTGCCTTGTTACAAGGCGGCCTCTCCAAGGACTCATTAACATCTGTACAGGTCCTCCTATTGAGCAGAAGGAAAGAGGCTTGTTTGCTCAGTTTTGGGGATGGAGGTGTGATGTGGTAATGAAGGCCGGACCCCCTGCAGGCTCTTCAGCCAGATATAGCTATTTTATCAAATATACAAAACTAATTGGCTCCTGGCTCCAATATTGTGTTCCTGTGTCTTCAGCAAGTGCATTACCATCTCAGTTCAATCAAATGTAGGAGGCAGCCATACCGGGGATGGGGCCGAGCAGTGTGATACTGCGGAGGATGGGGCGATACTTGTACAGCAATACTTGGTGGGGGGAAAAAGTTTAGTTTTTTTTTTTTTTAATTCGGGCAGCTTTGTGATACCTGTTAGAGGCAGAACTATGCTTGCGGAAGCAACACCTGGAGTACTGGAGGAGTGGGGGTGTGCTTTGGAAGTCTGAGCAGATCTAAACTTAAAGGGAATCTCCCATCCTGATAAACCAGGGACATTAGTCACAGATCCAGGCATCGGGACTGTGGTATCTTCTTATATTTCTTATCCATGTCTTTCTACCGTCTAATATCAACTTTCAAAATGATGTTAATGAGACTGGGGCGTTACCAGAACTCCTCCGTGATGTAGCTCCACTTGCTGTTACACTGTACAGGAGCACCCCCCACCCGTCTGTGTCAGATAACATCAGGCAGAGGGAGCGGGGGAAGTGCAGAGGGAGCGGGGGGGGGGGGGGAGTGCAGAGGGAGCGGGGGGGGGAGTGCAGAGGGAGCGGGGGGGGAGTGCAGAGGGAGCGGGGGGGGAGTGCAGAGGGAGGGGGGGGAGTGCAGAGGGAGGGGGGGGAGTGCAGAGGGAGCGGGGGAAGTGCAGAGGGAGCGGGGGAAGTGCAGAGGGAGCGGGGGAAGTGCAGAGGGAGCGGGGGGGGGGAGTGCAGAGGGAGCGGGGGGGGGGAGTGCAGAGGGAGCGGGGGGGGAGTGCAGAGGGAGCGGGGGGGGAGTGCAGAGGGAGGGGGGGGAGTGCAGAGGGAGCGGGGGAAGTGCAGAGGGAGCGGGGGAAGTGCAGAGGGAGCGGGGGAAGTGCAGAGGGAGCGGGGGGGGGGAGTGCAGAGGGAGCGGGGGGGGGAGTGCAGAGGGAGCGGGGGGGGGAGTGCAGAGGGAGCGGGGGGGGGAGTGCAGAGGGAGCGGGGGGGGAGTGCAGAGGGAGGGGGGGGGTGCAGAGGGAGGGGGGGGAGTGCAGAGGGAGCGGGGGGAGTGCAGAGGGAGCGGGGGGAGTGCAGAGGGAGCGGGGGAAGTGCAGAGGGAGCGGGGGAAGTGCAGAGGGAGGGGGGGGAAGTGCAGAGGGAGCAGGGGAGGGATGTAACAGCATGTGAACCATCGGCTTGGAGGGGTTTTGTTAATGCCCCCAGAACCTTTTTGGCTTACTAGAACAATTTTAAAAGTTGATTTTAGAAGGAAGGAGGCCATGGATAGGAAATATAAGAAGGTACCACAGTCCCGTTGCCTGGATCTATGAGTGATGTATGATTGGATTATCATGGTGGATTGTGATGCAGCCCTTCTTCCCTGTGAGGTCGCCATAGCTGCTGCCCCAGTGATGTCAGCTATTTGCCAGCATGTTGGCGGGGTGGGCAGAACATGCTGTATAATGTTTTATGGCCTTCCTCCTCACAGATGCTTTACTGCCTGTGAGCTCCATTCACTGCTCCTCTCAGATTTATTACCTTCTACTTCCTCTGCCCCGGTGATAACTGGGGACCACTCTGGGCCCAGATTGTTCTCAACACCTGCTCCGACCCATTCAGCACCCTGAAAGTGACCGGGCAGGTACTGCTTGCCCATAAAGTAGAGGTAATCTAACCTCCCCTTCTACAGTCACTTAAAGGGGAACTCCACTGCTTATGGACTGGTGGAAGATATCTACGATAGGAGTCAGGACATCTACAGTAGAGGGCAAGTTTTCTGCCGCTTCCCATTTTTGCAGCTGTCGGGGTCTGATGGGAGTTGTAGTTTGGCAGCATTTGGAGTCACCCCCCTTCCCCCATCTCCTTTATTCCCCAGGGTATATAGGGTTCAGACCCTCCTCCTCCACATGCCTTATGTGATGTGGATGAGTACATCCTGACGAGCAGGTAGCCCCTCTTACCACCCTGCTGAGGCTTTTGATGAGTAATGGCAGGTTTGTGGTGGTCTCTGCTGGAGGTGGTCCCTTCGTTTACAACTTCAATCAGACCATTCTCCTTTTAACAGAGACTAGCGGGGACTTTTAACCCTTTCCAGTGTCTCTTGATGCTGCCGGACACCTAATCCATAATAATTGCCTCTAGAGAGGAGGCAGCGCCCCCGCAGGTCAAGTGTGCGCCTAACGATGCATGACGGACATTATACGCTATTCATGGGCTTCACTACTGCCCAAGACTCCTCTACCCTGACAAATCCCAGGTCATTACCACTAATTATACCTCGCGCCTCAGTGATGTCACTAGTGGATTGCAACACTGAATACAAAAGTGTCATCTGCGTGTCCCACGCCTCAATGAATTCTAAATGCATTATTCCAATTGCCTTTTTTTTCCATTTTTGCTTAAATTTTTGGGAAAGTTTTTATTCTGTTCACTATGGAGACATGAGGTCTTCTACCATAGACAGGGGCGTAACTAGGAGAGACAAGGCCCCATAGCAGAATTCTGACTGGGGCCCCCATTCCCACTTCAAAATATGAATATTACATATTACATTAATTGCACTTATACATATGCACATCACATATACACACACACATACAGTTCCATGGATACTCACACATATACAGCATGTATACATTACATATGTTATATACATATATCATGATGTACAATGTGTAGCATAATATGTCAGGTTGAATGACGGGGCCCCCTGACATTGTGGTTTCTACCACTGTAGTTACGCCCATGACCATAGACATGTCGGTGACCCTGGTACCATGACCTCTAACCCCTTCATATATCGATGTATGTTAGGTTACATATTTACATTTAGATTTTTTTTTTCTCTTTTTGTCTTTCAGTGAAGGAGAGCAGCCCAGATGCCGTCATCGACTTCCTAGCGTCCATGCTGGACAAGCAGAACCTGCCTCATGCAGAATTTGCACAAGGTTAGAAACAAAGGAAAAATGTGACGGCACCACAGAAAGTTTATATTATATGGGCATTAACTATCTTCTATCCCCACCGTTTGCATTTGCTGGCAGCACATTGCTCTGTTTACATGGAGTGCTGTGCAGCTGGTAACCAAACAATACTGGGAGCAGCTTACGGATATAGATGCACATTTGCCACTTGCAATCTATATTTGCCACAGTGCATTTTTGGTGCACTTTTAAATGCATTGCAAAACGCACGCTATCAAAACATATGCATTCATGCACATTACCCTGCTTTTAGCTGGTTTGAATGATTTCTGTATGTGTAAGCAGCTTTGTAAACATTTTCTCAGCTGCTTACACTTCCAGAAATGAAGAAAAACTGATTCGGACCAGCCAAACACATGGTAACCTGCACAAATGCGTACATTTTAAAATGCATGTGTTTTGCAATGCGTTTAAAAAACGTACAGTGTGATGGCACCCTCATTGTTATCCCCTATCCACAGGGATGGAGTAGTTTGAGCACATTATTGATTACGCCAATGATTGCGACCATTCCCTGAGTGAAGTAGCAGTGTGCATGTGTCATCAGCGGATTCACTTATTTAATGAGCCCCACTAATCAGCATATTCACTGCTTAGCCCCTTTAATAGAAGACACTGGGCCCACACAGCAGGTACCACATCATGTGTGCCAAGTGTGTCCTCATCCATCGGGAATTGGCAGTTCCTAGTAATGACTGTTTCCAATAATTAGCCTGATAATCGGCCCGTGTAGAATGGTCTTTAGGAGACTCCCTTCTTAGGTTAGTGACTTGGGGCAGTGCTGTAAATCTAATATGCAGATTACTCCTTATTATTGCGCCTTTAATTATCGGCTGTGTCCAGCTACTCTGGTTTAATGGAGCATGAAGGGAAGGCTCTGCGGGGGCAGAGAGAAGGGGGCGGTAATCCCCTATAGCCGGTGTCCCAATCACCTATATAGAGAGATGGCGCAGGCGATAGATGAAGTTGCATCATATATATGATTTGCTGAGAACTCATGCGCCCAGTGTGGACAGAGCAGCTTCCTAATGACATACTTAGGGCCTCTACCATCATCTGACAACATAGAATGTGAACAGATCCTAATCAATTCTTTTTCCCTTCCTTCAGTAAACTCCACACCTTCCCAATCACCTCCTCCTCCTCCAGCCACCAATCCACCCGCAGGAGAAGGACCCTCAGGGCGAGGCGATCTACCGGGTGCTCCAAGATCACCAAGACGACCCAATGATGCTGTGCTCCTAGGTACGATATATGAGGATGCTGAATTTCCAGGAAAGCTGTTCGGCATTCAAAATGGCTGATATTACCGTTGTCACCCAGCTTTCCCCAACTCCTGAGTGGCCTCTATGCCCTTCTATGCCCCATACCTTGATATATCACTGCATAACTAGGTTGCGAACCCTGCTTTCCCAGAATCTTGAATGGCAAAATAATTTATAATTATTATAAATAAATTATAATTTATTAATTTTCTAGATTCTGATAGACCTAAAAAAAACAAGGTAGATATTTCATATATAAATAGTTATCTCCACTCGGTGACTCTGGGTGTATTTTCCGAGTGCCCCCCTCCTTGCTCCCAACACGTGTTGAACTTGTTGGATGAAGGACCCGGGAAGTGTTTAGTGTAAAGTGATCTTTCCACCGCTATTCATGGGTCATTATAAAGGACTTGTTAATCCATCTTCAAACAGCCATTGTGCCCCCTCCGCATAACCTTGCCTGTTTTGTTCAAGTTTCCAGTCAAAGGCACAGACCCCCAGGAAAGGATGAGAGGGTGCTGAGCGACACAATAGAGCAATTAAGTCTGGGAAGAGTCAGGATGGCCGCCGTAGCCCTATACAATAGCCCCAGCGGAGAGCCCATTGCCTGGTCACTGCAGGGCCTCACCGCCTCTCCCCTTGTCTTCACCTTTAACGTTACAATGGAAGACTCTCAAAATGTCATCTACTAATGGGAGAAAACTAATGAACATTTCAGTATCTAATATGGCTGCTGCTATATCCAGGTCACGGAGTGTGCGCAGGTTATTACACATAAGATAAAATGGGCTTTCCATTAACCCAATCCTCTCTGTGTCCCCGCAGGTGTGGTGGTGGCCTGTGCAGTCGCCGGTCTCCTGGCTTTGATTGTCGCTGGCGCTTGCTGGTGCAGGTAAAAATATATCTATATACAGATCTACTGCAATAAGTATAAGCCAATCCTTCCAGACTATGCAATTGTATATTCAGCACTTCTCCAGTGTATCTCCTGCTGCAAGATCCCGATCTTACTACTAATTCACTTACATTAGGGAATCGCTATCTTTGCATTTCCCTGATAAGCTCCAATCTGATCTACGCTGTGTAATCCCTGCCTATGACTAATGGACATCCCCAGTTTTGATTAAAATGTATTGGTCTTCTTCCTTCATAGGATGCGAAAGGAGATGAAAAAGGCAGAACGGACGGATTACGCAGCATACAAGCAGTCTCCGCCACCGCCATATGAGAAGACCTCGGTATGTTGTCCCTTATAAGACTGGAAGGATCAGATCTGCCATGCAGATGATGCTATGATGCTGTGACATTTACATATAAGGGCTTCTTACTTAGGCTCCTGGCATATGCATAGGGGCCCGTTCATACAGCGCAGCCCCCTCTGTATACTTTTTTCAGCATGGGGGGGGCGGTCTACAAGAAACATATCCCTTGCCTATAAAGTGGGATATATTGCAGCCTTCCATCATAGGTGTACTTAAAAATGTTTCTAGCTGCCAGACATTGCAGCTTCCATGTGGGTTGTCGCTTAGACTCCTGTATGGTTCTTCTGTCCGCTTACTCCGTGATACATTGATTATGTCACCATTTACTTAGACAGATGTGCCATTCAGAGAACTAGATACAGGACTATTATGTGACCGAAGAGAATGACCTGTTTTATTTCCCTAATTCTTTACCGTTTCTGCTTTCAGCCCGGTGATAAGAAATTGGCCCAAAATGCCCAAATGTATCACTACCAGCACCAGAAGCAGCAGATGATCTCCATGGAGAAGTGAGTGCTCCTGTAATAGTGTGAACACCGCGGGCCCGGCCTGTGCTCAGTGATACTTAGATTTGTGTTTCTTTTTTTTTTTTCTAATAAGAAATAAAGATGAGCTGAAACACCCGGATTCTGCCGTCACGTCAGACGAGGAGAACGAAGATGGAGACTTCACTGTATACGAGTGTCCGGGTTTAGCCCCAGTACGTATGATTGATGACCCGTTATAGGGACACATGTAAAACTTGTAATGTGCATCCACTGAACATGTCAATCAGCTGAACAGAACCAATAATATTGATTATCGGGTAATAATCCAGGCTCTGAAAAAGTAATGCAACCCCTTAAAGCATCCAGTGAGATGCCGGCTATGTCTAGGATTCTTGTGTGCCGGACAAGGATCCCAGCAGGGGAGGTTTTTTATAAGTGTTTGTAATCCTATTTGGCAGGACGTTCTGGCACTGGTGTCAGATCAGTCTTCGATGTTGTAGGGGAAACATCTTACTTCACATATGGGGTCATCCTCTGCCGGGATATAGGTAATCTCTTCTCCAGGGTATCAGGGGGTATCCCTGGTTTTCATTCTATAGTGTATTTTATTAATGGGGGACAAAGTAAATATATAAAAAGTGCAGGGTCCGTCATATATATTCATTATACAGAAAAACCTGTCCCGTTACACCAGTGCAGTGAACGGATGGCCCTGCATTATTCTGCTCCCACCCGCCAACAGATTGTATGGTATTGGCAGTACAGTCACAATATAATTATACGATTTGCACTATTAGCCGACCTTCATCACACAACATTATCCTCTGTCCCCGCTGCTTGTTTGCAAGCCGCCACAGTATGATAGAAGCATTCAGAGAACAATGCTGCCATTGATTAGCCTTGTTACAATATAAAGTGTTAGAGACACAAAGACTCCATGGGGGGCTGCCAGGGAAAGCTTTCACTCTGCTCCACCATGGCCACAGCTCAGATCAAGCCTGTCTAAGGGCTCTCTGCTGTTCTATCAAGGGGATTAGCTGCCAGTTCCTGTTCTTACTCTCCTGCTTAACATATACTTGCAGAATCAAGCTGTTAGTGTTTTCAGTTCAGGGGATATAGAGGTTGCAAAAGGGACATGGACCCCCTACCCATACGTCACGAGGGATTGAGTTCTTTGCCAAATTTTCACATGAACTACCTATAGACTTACTACTGCATTACCCAATGTAGATACAACATGGGGCTTGACGGCAGAGACATATTAATGGTAACTATAGGTAGTGGAAATACTCCAGTAGGATCCAGGCCATAAGCAAACAATGAAGCTGGCGGTAGGTGTGCAGAAGCTCAGTACATCATGGCTATGCTGGGGCTTGGTGCAGAGGCTGTAGTAGAGTACATGCTGGGTCAATACCATAGTGGTAGGTGTACAGAAGCTCAGTACATCAGGGCTATGCTGGGGGCTTGGTGCAGAGGCTGTAGTAGAGTACATGCAGAGTCAATACCATAGTGGTAGGTGTACAGAAGCTCAGTACATCAGGGCTATGCTGGGGCTTGGTGCAGAGGCTGCAGTGCAGTACATGCAGGGTCAGTACCATAGTTGTAGGTGTACAGAAGCTCAGTACATCAGGGCTATGCTGGGGCTTGGTGCAGAGGCTGTAGTAGAGTACATGCAGGACCAGTACCATAGTAGTAGGTGTACAGAAGCTCAGTGCATCAGGGCTATGCTGGGGGCTTGGTGCAGAGGCTGCAGTAGAGTACATGCAGGGCCAGTACCATAGTAGTAGGTGTACAGAAGCTCAGTACGTCAGGGCTATGCTGGAGGCTTGGTGCAGAGGCTGTAGTGCAGTACATGCAGGGCCAGTACCATAGTAGTAGGTGTACAGAAGCTCAGTACATCAGGGCTATGCTGGGGGCTTGGTGCAGAGGCTGCAGTAGAGTACATGCAGAGTCAGTACCATAGTAGTAGGTGTACAGAAGCTCAGTACATCAGGGCTATGCTGGGGCTTGGTGCAGAGGCTGTAGTGCAGTACATGCAGGGCCAGTACCATAGTAGTAGGTGTACAGAAGCTCAGTACATCAGGGCTATGCTGGGGGCTTGGTGCAGAGGCTGCAGTAGAGTACATGCAGGGTCAGTACCATAGTAGTAGGTGTACAGAAGCTCAGTGCATCAGGGCTATGCTGGAGTCTTGGTGCAGAGGCTGCAGTAGAGTACATGCAGGGTCAGTACCATAGTAGTAGGTGTACAGAAGCTCAGTACATCAGGGCTATGATGGGGGCTTGGTGCAGAGGCTGCAGTAGAGTACATGCAGGGCCAGTACCATAGTAGTAGGTGTACAGAAGCTCAGTACATCAGGGCTATGCTGGAGGCTTGGTGCAGAGGCTGCAGTAGAGTACATGCAGGGTCAGTACCATAGTAGTAGGTGTACAGAAGCTCAGTACATCAGGGCTATGCTGGGGCTTGGTGCAGAGGCTGCAGTAGAGTACATGCTGGGTCAGTACCATAGTAGTAGGTGTACAGAAGCTCAGTACATCAGGGCTATGCTGGGGGCTTGGTGCAGAGGCTGTAGTAGAGTACATGCAGAGTCAATACCGTAGTGGTAGGTGTACAGAAGCTCAGTACATCAGGGCTATGCTGGGGCTTGGTGCAGAGGCTGCAGTGCAGTACATGCAGGGTCAGTACCATAGTAGTAGGTGTACAGAAGCTCAGTACATCAGGGCTATGCTGGGGCTTGGTGCAGAGGCTGTAGTAGAGTACATGCAGGACCAGTACCATAGTAGTAGGTGTACAGAAGCTCAGTACATCAGGGCTATGCTGGAGGCTTGGTGCAGATGCTGCAGTAGAGTACATGCAGGGCCAGTACCATAGTAGTAGGTGTACAGAAGCTCAGTACATCAGGGCTATGCTGGGGGCTTGGTGCAGAGGCTGTAGTAGAGTACATGCAGGACCAGTACCATAGTAGTAGGTGTACAGAAGCTCAGTACATCAGGGCTATGCTGGGGCTTGGTGCAGAGGCTGCAGTAGAGTACATGCAGGGTCACTACCATAGTAGTAGGTGTACAGAAGCTCAGTACATCAGGGCTATGCTGGGGCTTGGTGCAGAGGCTGCAGTAGAGTACATGCAGGGTCAGTACCATAGTAGTAGGTGTACAGAAGCTCAGTGCATCAGGGCTATGCTGGGGGCTTGGTGCAGAGGCTGCAGTAGAGTACATGCAGGGCCAGTACCATAGTAGTAGGTGTACAGAAGCTCAGTACATCAGGGCTATGCTGGGGGCTTGGTGCAGAGGCTGCAGTAGAGTACATGCAGGGTCAGTACCATAGTAGTAGGTGTGCAGAAGCTCAGTACATCAGGGCTATGCTGGGGCTTGGTGCAGAGGCTGCAGTAGAGTACATGCAGGGTCAGTACCATAGTAGTAGGTGTACATAAGCTCAGTACATCAGGGCTATGCTGGGGGCTTGGTGCAGAGGCTGCAGTAGAGTACATGCTGGGTCAGTACCATAGTAGTAGGTGTACAGAAGCTCAGTACGTCAGGGCTATGCTGGAGGCTTGGTGCAGAGGCTGTAGTGCAGTACATGCAGGGCCAGTACCATAGTAGTAGGTGTACAGAAGCTCAGTACATCAGGGCTATGCTGGGGGCTTGGTGCAGAGGCTGCAGTAGAGTACATGCAGGGTCAGTACCATAGTAGTAGGTGTACAGAAGCTCAGTGCATCAGGGCTATGCTGGAGTCTTGGTGCAGAGGCTGCAGTAGAGTACTTGCAGGGTCAGTACCATAGTAGTAGGTGTACAGAAGCTCAGTACGTCAGGGCTATGCTGGAGGCTTGGTGCAGAGGCTGTAGTGCAGTACATGCAGGGTCAGTACCATAGTAGTAGGTGTACAGAAGCTCAGTACATCATTGCTATGCTGGGGCTTGGTGCAGAGGCTGCAGTAGAGTACATGCTGGGTCAGTACCATAGTAGTAGGTGTACAGAAGCTCAGTGCATCAGGGCTATGCTGGGGGCTTGGTGCAGAGGCTGCAGTATAGTACATGCAGGGCCAGTACCATAGTAGTAGGTGTACAGAAGCTCAGTACGTCAGGGCTATGCTGGAGGCTTGGTGCAGAGGCTGTAGTGCAGTACATGCAGGGTCAGTACCATAGTAGTAGGTGTACAGAAGCTCAGTACATCAGGGCTATGCTGGAGGCTTGGTGCAGAGGCTGCAGTAGAGTACATGCAGAGTCAGTACCATAGTAGTAGGTGTACAGAAGCTCAGTACATCAAGGCTATGCTGGGGCTTGGTGCAGAGGCTGCAATAGAGTACATGCAGGACCAGTACCATAGTAGTAGGTGTACAGAAGCTCAGTACATCATGGCTATGCTGGTGCTTGGTGCAGAGGCTGCAGTAGAGTACATGCAGGGCCAGTACCATAGTGGTAGGTGTACAGAAGCTCAGTACATCAGGGCTATGCTGGAGGCTGCAGTACAGTACATGCAGGGTCAGTACCATAGTAGTAGGTGTACAGAAGCTCAGTACATCAGGGCTATGCTGGGGGCTTGGTGCAGAGGCTGCAGTAGAGTACATGCAGGGTCAGTACCATAGTAGTAGGTGTACAGAAGCTCAGTACATCAGGGCTATGCTGGGGCTTGGTGCAGAGGCTGCAGTGCAGTACATGCAGGGTCAGTACCATAGTAGTAGGTGTACAGAAGCTCAGTACATCAGGGCTATGCTGGTGCTTGGTGCAGAGGCTGTAGTGCAGTACATGCAGGGTCAGTACCATAGTAGTAGGTGTACAGAAGCTCAGTACATCAGGGCTATGCTGGGGCTTGGTGCAGAGGCTGCAGTGCAGTACATGCAGAGTCAATACCATAGTGGTAGGTGTACAGAAGCTCAGTACATCAGGGCTATGCTGGAGGCTTGGTGCAGAGGCTGCAGTAGAGTACATGCTGGGTCAGTACCATAGTAGTAGGTGTACAGAAGCTCAGTACATCATGGCTATGCTGGAGGCTTGGTGCAGAGACTGCAGTGCAGTACATGCAGGGTCAGTACCATAGTAGTAGGTGTACAGAAGCTCAGTACATCAGGGCTATGCTGGAGGCTTGGTGCAGAGGCTGCAGTAGAGTACATGCAGGGCCAGTACCATAGTAGTAAGTGTACAGAAGCTCAGTACATCAGGGCTATGCTGGAGGCTTGGTGCAGAGGCTGCAGTGCAGTACATGCAGGGCCAGTACCATAGTAGTAGGTGTACAGAAGCTCAGTACATCAGGGCTATGCTGGGGGCTTGGTGCAGAGGCTGCAGTAGAGTACATGCTGAGTCAGTACCATAGTAGTAGGTGTACAGAAGCTCAGTACATCAGGGCTATGCTTGGGCTTGGTGCAGAGGCTGCAGTAGAGTACATGCAGAGTCAGTACCATAGTAGTAGGTGTACAGAAGCTCAGTACATCAGGGCTATGCTGGGGCTTGGTGCAGAGGCTGCAATAGAGTACATGCAGGACCAGTACCATAGTAGTAGGTGTGCAGAAGCTCAGTACATCAGGGCTATGCTAGGGCTTGGTGCAGAGGCTGCAGTAGAGTACATGCAGGGCCAGTACCATAGTGGTAGGTGTACAGAAGCTCAGTACATCAGGGCTATGCTGGGGCTTGGTGCAGAGGCTGCAGTAGAGTACATGCAGGGTCAGTACCATAGTAGTAGGTGTACATAAGCTCAGTACATCAGGGCTATGCTGGAGGCTTGGTGCAGAGGCTGCAGTAGAGTACATGCTGGGTCAGTACCATAGTAGTAGGTGTACAGAAGCTCAGTACATCAGGGCTATGCTGGAGGCTTGGTGCAGAGACTGCAGTGCAGTACATGCAGGGTCACTACCATAGTAGTAGGTGTACAGAAGCTCAGTACATCAGGGCTATGCTGGGGGCTTGGTGCAGAGGCTGCAGTAGAGTACATGCAGGGCCAGTACCATAGTAGTAGGTGTACAGAAGCTCAGTACATCAGGGCTATGCTGGAGGCTTGGTGCAGAGGCTGCAGTAGAGTACATGCAGGGTCAGTACCATAGTAGTAGGTGTACAGAAGCTCAGTACATTAGGGCTATGCTGGGGGCTTGGTGCAGAGGCTATAGTAGTGTACATGCAGGACCAGTACCCTAGTAGTAGGTGTCCAGAAGCTCAGTACATCATGGCTATGCTGGGGCTTGGTGCAGAGGCTGCAGTAGAGTACATGCAGGGTCAGTACCATAGTAGTAGGTGTACAGAAGCTCAGTGCATCAGGGCTATGCTGGGGGCTTGGTGCAGAGGCTGCAGTAGAGTACATGCAGGGCCAGTACCATAGTAGTAGGTGTACAGAAGCTCAGTACGTCAGGGCTATGCTGGAGGCTTGGTGCAGAGGCTGTAGTGCAGTACATGCAGGGCCAGTACCATAGTAGTAGGTGTACAGAAGCTCAGTACATCAGGGCTATGCTGGGGGCTTGGTGCAGAGGCTGCAGTAGAGTACATGCAGAGTCAGTACCATAGTAGTAGGTGTACAGAAGCTCAGTACATCAGGGCTATGCTGGGGCTTGGTGCAGAGGCTGTAGTGCAGTACATGCAGGGCCAGTACCATAGTAGTAGGTGTACAGAAGCTCAGTACATCAGGGCTATGCTGGGGGCTTGGTGCAGAGGCTGCAGTAGAGTACATGCAGGGTCAGTACCATAGTAGTAGGTGTACAGAAGCTCAGTGCATCAGGGCTATGCTGGAGTCTTGGTGCAGAGGCTGCAGTAGAGTACATGCAGGGTCAGTACCATAGTAGTAGGTGTACAGAAGCTCAGTACGTCAGGGCTATGCTGGAGGCTTGGTGCAGAGGCTGTAGTGCAGTACATGCAGGGTCAGTACCATAGTAGTAGGTGTACAAAAGCTCAGTACATCATTGCTATGCTGGGGCTTGGTGCAGAGGCTGCAGTAGAGTACATGCAGGGTCAGTACCATAGTAGTAGGTGTACAGAAGCTCAGTGCATCAGGGCTATGCTGGAGTCTTGGTGCAGAGGCTGCAGTAGAGTACATGCAGGGTCAGTACCATAGTAGTAGGTGTACATAAGCTCAGTACATCAGGGCTATGCTGGAGGCTTGGTGCAGAGGCTGCAGTAGAGTACATGCTGGGTCAGTACCATAGTAGTAGGTGTACAGAAGCTCAGTACATCAGGGCTATGCTGGGGGCTTGGTGCAGAGACTGCAGTGCAGTACATGCAGGGTCACTACCATAGTAGTAGGTGTACAGAAGCTCAGTACATCAGGGCTATGCTGGGGGCTTGGTGCAGAGGCTGCAGTAGAGTACATGCAGGGCCAGTACCATAGTAGTAGGTGTACAGAAGCTCAGTACATCAGGGCTATGCTGGAGGCTTGGTGCAGAGGCTGCAGTAGAGTACATGCAGGGTCAGTACCATAGTAGTAGGTGTACAGAAGCTCAGTACATTAGGGCTATGCTGGGGGCTTGGTGCAGAGGCTATAGTAGTGTACATGCAGGACCAGTACCCTAGTAGTAGGTGTCCAGAAGCTCAGTACATCATGGCTATGCTGGGGCTTGGTGCAGAGGCTGCAGTAGAGTACATGCAGGGTCAGTACCATAGTAGTAGGTGTACAGAAGCTCAGTACGTCAGGGCTATGCTGGAGGCTTGGTGCAGAGGCTGTAGTGCAGTACATGCAGGGCCAGTACCATAGTAGTAGGTGTACAGAAGCTCAGTACATCAGGGCTATGCTGGGGGCTTGGTGCAGAGGCTGCAGTAGAGTACATGCAGAGTCAGTACCATAGTAGTAGGTGTACAGAAGCTCAGTACATCAGGGCTATGCTGGGGCTTGGTGCAGAGGCTGTAGTGCAGTACATGCAGGGCCAGTACCATAGTAGTAGGTGTACAGAAGCTCAGTACATCAGGGCTATGCTGGGGGCTTGGTGCAGAGGCTGCAGTAGAGTACATGCAGGGTCAGTACCATAGTAGTAGGTGTACAGAAGCTCAGTGCATCAGGGCTATGCTGGAGTCTTGGTGCAGAGGCTGCAGTAGAGTACATGCAGGGTCAGTACCATAGTAGTAGGTGTACAGAAGCTCAGTACGTCAGGGCTATGCTGGAGGCTTGGTGCAGAGGCTGTAGTGCAGTACATGCAGGGTCAGTACCATAGTAGTAGGTGTACAGAAGCTCAGTACATCATTGCTATGCTGGGGCTTGGTGCAGAGGCTGCAGTAGAGTACATGCTGGGTCAGTACCATAGTAGTAGGTGTACAGAAGCTCAGTGCATCAGGGCTATGCTGGGGGCTTGGTGCAGAGGCTGCAGTAGAGTACATGCAGGGCCAGTACCATAGTAGTAGGTGTACAGAAGCTCAGTACGTCAGGGCTATGCTGGAGGCTTGGTGCAGAGGCTGTAGTGCAGTACATGCAGGGTCAGTACCATAGTAGTAGGTGTACAGAAGCTCAGTACATCAGGGCTATGCTGGAGGCTTGGTGCAGAGGCTGCAGTAGAGTACATGCAGAGTCAGTACCATAGTAGTAGGTGTACAGAAGCTCAGTACATCAAGGCTATGCTGGGGCTTGGTGCAGAGGCTGCAATAGAGTACATGCAGGACCAGTACCATAGTAGTAGGTGTACAGAAGCTCATTACATCATGGCTATGCTGGTGCTTGGTGCAGAGGCTGCAGTAGAGTACATGCAGGACCAGTACCATAGTAGTAGGTGTACAGAAGCTCATTACATCAAGGCTATGCTGGGGCTTGGTGCAGAGGCTGCAATAGAGTACATGCAGGACCAGTACCCTAGTAGTAGGTGTACAGAAGCTCAGTACATCAGGGCTATGCTGGGGCTTGGTGCAGAGGCTGCAGTGCAGTACATGCAGAGTCAATACCATAGTGGTAGGTGTACAGAAGCTCAGTACATCAGGGCTATGCTGGGGCTTGGTGCAGAGGCTGCAGTAGAGTACATGCAGGGTCAGTACCATAGTGGTAGGTGTACAGAAGCTCAGTAAATCAGGGCTATGCTGGAGTCTTGGCGCAGAGGCTGCAGTACAGTACATGCAGGGTCACTACCATAGTAGTAGGTGTACAGAAGCTCAGTACATCAGGGCTATGCTGGGGCTTGGTGCAGAGGCTGCAGTAGAGTACATGCAGGGCCAGTACCATAGTGGTAGGTGTACAGAAGCTCAGTACATCAGGGCTATGCTGGGGGCTTGGTGCAGAGGCTGCAGTAGAGTACATGCTGGGTCAGTACCATAGTGGTAGGTGTACATAAGCTCAGTACATCAGGGCTATGCTGGAGGCTTGGTGCAGAGGCTGCAGTAGAGTACATGCTGGGTCAGTACCATAGTAGTAGGTGTACAGAAGCTCAGTACATCATGGCTATGCTGGAGGCTTGGTGCAGAGACTGCAGTGCATTACATGCGGGGTCAGTACCATAGTAGTAGGTGTACAGAAGCTCAGTACATCAGGGCTATGCTGGAGGCTTGGTGCAGAGGCTGCAGTAGAGTACATGCAGGGCCAGTACCATAGTAGTAAGTGTACAGAAGCTCAGTACATCAGGGCTATGCTGGGGGCTTGGTGCAGAGGCTGTAGTGCAGTACATGCAGGGCCAGTACCATAGTAGTAGGTGTACAGAAGCTCAGTACATCAGGGCTATGCTGGGGGCTTGGTGCAGAGGCTGCAGTAGAGTACATGCTGGGTCAGTACCATAGTAGTAGGTGTACAGAAGCTCAGTACATCAGGGCTATGCTGGAGGCTTGGTGCAGAGGCTGCAGTGCAGTACATGCTGGGTCAGTACCATAGTAGTAGGTGTACAGAAGCTCAGTACATCAGGGCTATGCTGGGGGCTTGGTGCAGAGGCTGCAGTAGAGTACATGCTGAGTCAGTACCATAGTAGTAGGTGTACAGAAGCTCAGTACATCAGGGCTATGCTTGGGCTTGGTGCAGAGGCTGCAGTAGAGTACATGCAGAGTCAGTACCATAGTAGTAGGTGTACAGAAGCTCAGTACATCAGGGCTATGCTGGGGCTTGGTGCAGAGGCTGCAATAGAGTACATGCAGGACCAGTACCATAGTAGTAGGTGTGCAGAAGCTCAGTACATCAGGGCTATGCTAGGGCTTGGTGCAGAGGCTGCAGTAGAGTACATGCAGGGCCAGTACCATAGTGGTAGGTGTACAGAAGCTCAGTACATCAGGGCTATGCTGGGGCTTGGTGCAGAGGCTGCAGTAGAGTACATGCAGGGTCAGTACCATAGTAGTAGGTGTACATAAGCTCAGTACATCAGGGCTATGCTGGAGGCTTGGTGCAGAGGCTGCAGTAGAGTACATGCTGGGTCAGTACCATAGTAGTAGGTGTACAGAAGCTCAGTACATCAGGGCTATGCTGGGGGCTTGGTGCAGAGGCTGCAGTAGAGTACATGCTGAGTCAGTACCATAGTAGTAGGTGTACAGAAGCTCAGTACATCAGGGCTATGCTTGGGCTTGGTGCAGAGGCTGCAGTAGAGTACATGCAGAGTCAGTACCATAGTAGTAGGTGTACAGAAGCTCAGTACATCAGGGCTATGCTGGGGCTTGGTGCAGAGGCTGCAATAGAGTACATGCAGGACCAGTACCATAGTAGTAGGTGTGCAGAAGCTCAGTACATCAGGGCTATGCTAGGGCTTGGTGCAGAGGCTGCAGTAGAGTACATGCAGGGCCAGTACCATAGTGGTAGGTGTACAGAAGCTCAGTACATCAGGGCTATGCTGGGGCTTGGTGCAGAGGCTGCAGTAGAGTACATGCAGGGCCAGTACCATAGTAGTAGGTGTACAGAAGCTCAGTACATCAGGGCTATGCTGGAGGCTTGGTGCAGAGGCTGCAGTAGAGTACATGCAGGGCCAGTACCATAGTAGTAGGTGTACAGAAGCTCAGTACATCAGGGCTATGCTGGGGCTTGGTGCAGAGGCTGCAGTGCAGTACATGCAGGGCCAGTACCATAGTAGTAGGTGTACAGAAGCTCAGTACATCAGGGCTATGCTGGAGGCTTGGTGCAGAGGCTGCAGTAGAGTACATGCAGGGTCAGTACCATAGTAGTAGGTGTACAGAAGCTCAGTACATCAGGGCTATGCTGGGGCTTGGTGCAGAGGCTGCAATAGAGTACATGCAGGACCAGTACCATAGTAGTAGGTGTGCAGAAGCTCAGTACATCAGGGCTATGCTAGGGCTTGGTGCAGAGGCTGCAGTAGAGTACATGCAGGGCCAGTACCATAGTGGTAGGTGTACAGAAGCTCAGTACATCAGGGCTATGCTGGGGCTTGGTGCAGAGGCTGCAGTAGAGTACATGCAGGGTCAGTACCATAGTAGTAGGTGTACATAAGCTCAGTACATCAGGGCTATGCTGGAGGCTTGGTGCAGAGGCTGCAGTAGAGTACATGCTGGGTCAGTACCATAGTAGTAGGTGTACAGAAGCTCAGTACATCAGGGCTATGCTGGGGGCTTGGTGCAGAGGCTGCAGTAGAGTACATGCTGAGTCAGTACCATAGTAGTAGGTGTGCAGAAGCTCAGTACATCAGGGCTATGCTGGAGGCTTGGTGCAGAGGCTGCAGTAGAGTACATGCTGGGTCAGTACCATAGTAGTAGGTGTACAGAAGCTCAGTACATCAGGGCTATGCTGGGGCTTGGTGCAGAGGCTGCAGTAGAGTACATGCTGGGTCAGTACCATAGTAGTAGGTGTACAGAAGCTCAGTACATCAGGGCTATGCTGGGGCTTGGTGCAGAGGCTGCAGTAGAGTACATGCAGGACCAGTACCATAGTAGTAGGTGTACAGAAGCTCAGTACATCAGGGCTATGCTTGGGCTTGGTGCAGAGGCTGCAGTAGAGTACATGCAGAGTCAGTACCATAGTAGTAGGTGTACAGAAGCTCAGTACATCAGGGCTATGCTGGGGCTTGGTGCAGAGGCTGCAATAGAGTACATGCAGGACCAGTACCATAGTAGTAGGTGTGCAGAAGCTCAGTACATCAGGGCTATGCTAGGGCTTGGTGCAGAGGCTGCAGTAGAGTACATGCAGGGCCAGTACCATAGTGGTAGGTGTACAGAAGCTCAGTACATCAGGGCTATGCTGGGGCTTGGTGCAGAGGCTGCAGTAGAGTACATGCAGGGCCAGTACCATAGTAGTAGGTGTACAGAAGCTCAGTACATCAGGGCTATGCTGGAGGCTTGGTGCAGAGGCTGCAGTAGAGTACATGCAGGGTCAGTACCATAGTAGTAGGTGTACAGAAGCTCAGTACATCAGGGCTATGCTGGGGGATTGGTGCAGAGGCTGCAGTAGAGTACATGCAGGGTCAGTACCATAGTAGTAAGTGTACAGAAGCTCAGTACATCAGGGCTATGCTGGAGGCTTGGTGCAGAGGCTGCAGTAGAGTACATGCAGGGTCAGTACCATAGTAGTAGGTGTACAGAAGCTCAGTACATCAGGGCTATGCTGGGGCTTGGTGCAGAGGCTGCAATAGAGTACATGCAGGACCAGTACCATAGTAGTAGGTGTGCAGAAGCTCAGTACATCAGGGCTATGCTAGGGCTTGGTGCAGAGGCTGCAGTAGAGTACATGCAGGGCCAGTACCATAGTGGTAGGTGTACAGAAGCTCAGTACATCAGGGCTATGCTGGGGCTTGGTGCAGAGGCTGCAGTAGAGTACATGCAGGGTCAGTACCATAGTAGTAGGTGTACATAAGCTCAGTACATCAGGGCTATGCTGGAGGCTTGGTGCAGAGGCTGCAGTAGAGTACATGCTGGGTCAGTACCATAGTAGTAGGTGTACAGAAGCTCAGTACATCAGGGCTATGCTGGGGGCTTGGTGCAGAGGCTGCAGTAGAGTACATGCTGAGTCAGTACCATAGTAGTAGGTGTGCAGAAGCTCAGTACATCAGGGCTATGCTGGAGGCTTGGTGCAGAGGCTGCAGTACAGTACATGCTGGGTCAGTACCATAGTAGTAGGTGTACAGAAGCTCAGTACATCAGGGCTATGCTGGGGCTTGGTGCAGAGGCTGCAGTAGAGTACATGCTGGGTCAGTACCATAGTAGTAGGTGTACAGAAGCTCAGTACATCAGGGCTATGCTGGGGCTTGGTGCAGAGGCTGCAGTAGAGTACATGCAGGACCAGTACCATAGTAGTAGGTGTACAGAAGCTCAGTACATCAGGGCTATGCTTGGGCTTGGTGCAGAGGCTGCAGTAGAGTACATGCAGAGTCAGTACCATAGTAGTAGGTGTACAGAAGCTCAGTACATCAGGGCTATGCTGGGGCTTGGTGCAGAGGCTGCAATAGAGTACATGCAGGACCAGTACCATAGTAGTAGGTGTGCAGAAGCTCAGTACATCAGGGCTATGCTAGGGCTTGGTGCAGAGGCTGCAGTAGAGTACATGCAGGGCCAGTACCATAGTGGTAGGTGTACAGAAGCTCAGTACATCAGGGCTATGCTGGGGCTTGGTGCAGAGGCTGCAGTAGAGTACATGCAGGGCCAGTACCATAGTAGTAGGTGTACAGAAGCTCAGTACATCAGGGCTATGCTGGAGGCTTGGTGCAGAGGCTGCAGTAGAGTACATGCAGGGTCAGTACCATAGTAGTAGGTGTACAGAAGCTCAGTACATCAGGGCTATGCTGGGGGATTGGTGCAGAGGCTGCAGTAGAGTACATGCAGGGTCAGTACCATAGTAGTAAGTGTACAGAAGCTCAGTACATCAGGGCTATGCTGGAGGCTTGGTGCAGAGGCTGCAGTAGAGTACATGCAGGGTCAGTACCATAGTAGTAGGTGTACAGAAGCTCAGTACATCAGGGCTATGCTGGGGCTTGGTGCAGAGGCTGCAATAGAGTACATGCAGGACCAGTACCATAGTAGTAGGTGTGCAGAAGCTCAGTACATCAGGGCTATGCTAGGGCTTGGTGCAGAGGCTGCAGTAGAGTACATGCAGGGCCAGTACCATAGTGGTAGGTGTACAGAAGCTCAGTACATCAGGGCTATGCTGGGGCTTGGTGCAGAGGCTGCAGTAGAGTACATGCAGGGCCAGTACCATAGTAGTAGGTGTACAGAAGCTCAGTACATCAGGGCTATGCTGGAGGCTTGGTGCAGAGGCTGCAGTAGAGTACATGCAGGGTCAGTACCATAGTAGTAGGTGTACAGAAGCTCAGTACATCAGGGCTATGCTGGGGGATTGGTGCAGAGGCTGCAGTAGAGTACATGCAGGGTCAGTACCATAGTAGTAAGTGTACAGAAGCTCAGTACATCAGGGCTATGCTGGAGGCTTGGTGCAGAGGCTGCAGTAGAGTACATGCAGGGTCAGTACCATAGTAGTAGGTGTACAGAAGCTCAGTACATCAGGGCTATGCTGGGGCTTGGTGCAGAGGCTGCAATAGAGTACATGCAGGACCAGTACCATAGTAGTAGGTGTGCAGAAGCTCAGTACATCAGGGCTATGCTAGGGCTTGGTGCAGAGGCTGCAGTAGAGTACATGCAGGGCCAGTACCATAGTGGTAGGTGTACAGAAGCTCAGTACATCAGGGCTATGCTGGAGGCTTGGTGCAGAGGCTGCAGTAGAGTACATGCAGGGTCAGTACCATAGTAGTAGGTGTACATAAGCTCAGTACATCAGGGCTATGCTGGAGGCTTGGTGCAGAGGCTGCAGTAGAGTACATGCTGGGTCAGTACCATAGTAGTAGGTGTACAGAAGCTCAGTACATCAGGGCTATGCTGGGGGCTTGGTGCAGAGGCTGCAGTAGAGTACATGCTGAGTCAGTACCATAGTAGTAGGTGTGCAGAAGCTCAGTACATCAGGGCTATGCTGGAGGCTTGGTGCAGAGGCTGCAGTAGAGTACATGCTGGGTCAGTACCATAGTAGTAGGTGTACAGAAGCTCAGTACATCAGGGCTATGCTGGGGCTTGGTGCAGAGGCTGCAGTAGAGTACATGCTGGGTCAGTACCATAGTAGTAGGTGTACAGAAGCTCAGTACATCAGGGCTATGCTGGGGCTTGGTGCAGAGGCTGCAGTAGAGTACATGCAGGACCAGTACCATAGTAGTAGGTGTACAGAAGCTCAGTACATCAGGGCTATGCTGGAGGCTTGGTGCAGAGGCTGCAGTAGAGTACATGCAGGGCCAGTACCATAGTGGTAGGTGTACAGAAGCTCAGTACATCAGGGCTATGCTGGGGCTTGGTGCAGAGGCTGCAGTAGAGTACATGCAGGACCAGTACCATAGTAGTAGGTGTACAGAAGCTCAGTACATCAGGGCTATGCTTGGGCTTGGTGCAGAGGCTGCAGTAGAGTACATGCAGAGTCAGTACCATAGTAGTAGGTGTACAGAAGCTCAGTACATCAGGGCTATGCTGGGGGATTGGTGCAGAGGCTGCAATAGAGTACATGCAGGGCCAGTACCATAGTAGTAAGTGTACAGAAGCTCAGTACATCAGGGCTATGCTGGAGGCTTGGTGCAGAGGCTGCAGTAGAGTACATGATAATGTACATAAGCCAAAACAGCAGGACAAAAATGTTTCTGGTTGGAGCCTTTAACTATAATGTCCATATTTTGTATGACTCCCTCTCACTTACACGTTACTCTCATTTTCAGACTGGAGAAATGGAGGTGAAGAATCCACTCTTTGATGACTCGTCCCTCCACCACCCGACCCACGGCCCGCATCAGTAACCTCCCCCCGCAGACTTGTATCCAAACCAAAATCCACTACTGAAAACATATAAAAAAAATAATAAACCGCTCAAGATCGGAATAAAACCGGAAAAAGTATGATCAATTTTTTTTTTGTTTTAATTTTGCAAAAAAGACTGTATGCAGCCATCCTGCTCCGCTCACGGTGACGATAGCAAGACTGTTAATTATGCGAGATGATGGCACGGAGGATGCTACGACCTCTGCTTTATTCACTTCATTTCAGTCTTCTATGAGGAGAGAATATCACGTCAGACAAATCTGGATTCCAGCAAGTGCACAGAGCCAGTCTGGAGCGTGACAGCTTCTCCTTCATATCGGGACTCCTCTATGAGTGCACAGAGCCAGTCTGGAGCGTGACAGCTTCTCCTTCATATCGGGTCTCCTCTATGAGTGCACAGAGCCAGTCTGGAGCGTGACAGCTTCTCCTTCATATCGGGACTCCTCTATGAGTGCACAGAGCCAGTCTGGAGCGTGACAGCTTCTCCTTCATATCGGGTCTCCTCTATGAGTGCACAGAGCCAGTCTGGAGCGTGACAGCTTCTCCTTCATATCGGGACTCCTCTATGAGTGCACAGAGCCAGTCTGGAGCGTGACAGCTTCTCCTTCATATCGGGTCTCCTCTATGAGTGCACAGAGCCAGTCTGGAGCGTGACAGCTTCTCCTTCATATCGGGTCTCCTCTATGAGTGCACAGAGCCAGTCTGGAGCGTGACAGCTTCTCCTTCATATCGGGACTCCTCTATGAGTGCACAGAGCCAGTCTGGAGCGTGACAGCTTCTCCTTCATACCGGGTCTCCTCTATGAGTGCACAGAGCCAGTCTGGAGCGTGACAGCTTCTCCTTCATATCGGGACTCCTCTATGAGTGCACAGAGCCAGTCTGGAGCGTGACAGCTTCTCCTTCATATCGGGTCTCCTCTATGAGTGCACAGAGCCAGTCTGGAGCGTGACAGCTTCTCCTTCATATCGGGTCTCCTCTATGAGTGCACAGAGCCAGTCTGGAGCGTGACAGCTTCTCCTTCATATCGGGACTCCTCTATGAGTGCACAGAGCCAGTCTGGAGCGTGACAGCTTCTCCTTCATATCGGGTCTCCTCTATGAGTGCACAGAGCCAGTCTGGAGTGTGACAGCTTCTCCTTCATATCGGGTCTCCTCTATGAGTGCACAGAGCCAGTCTGGAGCGTGACAGCTTCTCCTTCATATCGGGTCTCCTCTATGAGTGCACAGAGCCCCGTCTTTCACATTGGCTCATGTCTCCGGAGCTAAAGAAGATGATTGTTACTTCCTGAATTAGATTTGCACTTTTATATACATACTATTGTTATGTAACCCTATAGAGATATATATATATATACTGTGTCCGTTACTCACCTGGCAGTGAAAGCCATACTCCTCCCTCCATGGTAATGTCCCTGACTGTATAACCGGATAAATCACAGAACGGCCATAAAAATGTTATACTTTATTTGGTTGCAGGGAGATAAGATTATTTATTGCTACTCCTTAAGGAGGTTTTCCTATGTTAGATATTTGCACCTCCTGGTCACAGGGGTCCCACGTGACGTGGCTGCTCTGAATGAAGGGGTGGACTCGTATGTAATCATTGAGGGGTTCCATAAACATTGCGTCAGAGGTGGGGCCCCCATCTTGCATAGCTCCTGTAGAGACTCCCCTAATGGTAATTGTCTGCTCTCCCCCAGGTCCATCCAGTGCAGTTATGTCAGAACATGTCAGTGCTCTGACCTGACTGTATGATATGTAGATGTGTATACAGGACGTGGACCAGGAGGAGGCGGAGCTAGCGTATAGGGTGCAGGCATGTGAAGGTGCACGACCTCTTTCTAAGATATAAACATGAATGTTATGTTGGACATCAGACTACAGAGGATCTGGATATGGATCACACAATCCGTCATCTTGTGACCTCACAATGGGCAGACATAAGAGCCCTAATAGTGTGTGTCACTACGGGGCATGTACAATACATAAAACCATAATGCACCCCCTATAGAGAGACATTAAAGGGGCTTTATCCCCCACACACAGGATCGGAGAGAGAGGTCTAACATCCCGGTGCCCCGGTACAAACTGGGACACACAGGATCGGAGAGAGAGGTCTAACATCCCGGTGCCCCGGTACAAACTGGGACACACAGGATCGGAGAGAGAGGTCTAACATCCCGGTGCCCCGGTACAAACTGGGACACACAGGATCGGAGAGAGAGGTCTAACATCCCGGTGCCCCGGTACAAACTGGGACACACAGGATCGGAGAGAGAGGTCTAACATCCCGGTGCCCCGGTACAAACTGGGACACACAGGATCGGAGAGAGAGGTCTAACATCCCGGTGCCCCGGTACAAACTGGGACACACAGGATCGGAGAGAGAGGTCTAACATCCCGGTGCCCCGGTACAAACTGGGACACACAGGATCGGAGAGAGAGGTCTAACATCCCGGTGCCCCGGTACAAACTGGGACACACAGGATCGGAGAGAGAGGTCTAACATCCCGGTGCCCCGGTACAAACTGGGACACACAGGATCGGAGAGAGAGGTCTAACATCCCGGTGCCCCGGTACAAACTGGGACACACAGGATCGGAGAGAGAGGTCTAACATCCCGGTGCCCCGGTACAAACTGGGACACACAGGATCGGAGAGAGAGGTCTAACATCCCGGTGCCCCGGTACAAACTGGGACACACAGGATCGGAGAGAGAGGTCTAACATCCCGGTGCCCCGGTACAAACTGGGACACACAGGATCGGAGAGAGAGGTCTAACATCCCGGTGCCCCGGTACAAACTGGGACACACAGGATCGGAGAGAGAGGTGTAACATCCCGGTGCCCCGGTACAAACTGGGACACACAGGATCGGAGAGAGAGGTCTAACATCCCGGTGCCCCGGTACAAACTGGGACACACAGGATCGGAGAGAGAGGTCTAACATCCCGGTGCCCCGGTACAAACTGGGACACACAGGATCGGAGAGAGAGGTCTAACATCCCGGTGCCCCGGTACAAACTGGGACACACAGGATCGGAGAGAGAGGTCTAACATCCCGGTGCCCCGGTACAAACTGGGACACACAGGATCGGAGAGAGAGGTCTAACATCCAGGTGCCCCGGTACAAACTGGGACACACAGGATCGGAGAGAGAGGTCTAACATCCCGGTGCCCCGGTACAAACTGGGACACACAGGATCGGAGAGAGAGGTCTAACATCCCGGTGCCCCGGTACAAACTGGGACACACAGGATCGGAGAGAGAGGTCTAACATCCCGGTGCCCCGGTACAAACTGGGACACACAGGATCGGAGAGAGAGGTCTAACATCCCGGTGCCCCGGTACAAACTGGGACACACAGGATCGGAGAGAGAGGTCTAACATCCCGGTGCCCCGGTACAAACTGGGACACACAGGATCGGAGAGAGAGGTCTAACATCCCGGTGCCCCGGTACAAACTGGGACACACAGGATCGGAGAGAGAGGTCTAACATCCCGGTGCCCCGGTACAAACTGGGACACACAGGATCGGAGAGAGAGGTCTAACATCCCGGTGCCCCGGTACAAACTGGGACACACAGGATCGGAGAGAGAGGTCTAACATCCCGGTGCCCCGGTACAAACTGGGACACACAGGATCGGAGAGAGAGGTCTAACATCCCGGTGCCCCGGTACAAACTGGGACACACAGGATCGGCTGTCTATGAAGTCACATAGGAGACAGAACAGGGAGTTCCATCAGAAATGTATCTCCATAATCACAGGGGTTTGTCACCAAACTGAATATATAGTCACCCCCTGGTACTGTTACTTCTACACCATAAACTCGATACTGCCACTGGTTAAGATTCAAGGTATTAGCTCCCGGAGCACTGCCGATGGGACCCCCTGGACAGTCCATCTAAGATGTTGCATGTTTAAGTTCCCTTTAAGACCATAGACCTCTGTAGTCTGTCACCCAGATCATGCACCAATGCCGCGCGCCCACTATATGACCAAATCTAGCGCTGGGGGCGGAGGTTTCCTGTGTGTCAGCAGGGGGCGCTGTTTGTAATCTGTATGTATTGCACTACTTGTTGATTCCACCAATCACAGCGGAGGTGACTCTATTATTCCTATTTCTTTGCACAGATTTTCCTTGTAGATATGAGCCGTCCCCTGTGTCTGTCCGTGTCTCTTCTCTCGACGCTCTTTTTTTCCTTACAATATAATTAGACATTTTATTTATCTCAGTCATTTGTTTTCCTTTCTTTCATGTGAACTGGGGCAAAGCGTCTGGGGGGATGTGATGGTTCATGCTCAGATCTACAGCATCATTACTGGGGTACTCGATAACGTCCCGTCCGCGGGTGGCACGGCCTCTGGCGTCCCGTCCGCGGGTGGCACGGCCTCTGGCGTCCCGTCCGCGGGTGGCACGGCCTCTGGCGTCCCGTCCGCGGGTGGCACGGCCTCTGGCGTCCCGTCCGCGGGTGGCACGGCCTCTGGCGTCCCGTCCGCGGGTGGCACGGCCTCTGGCGTCCCGTCCGCGGGTGGCACGGCCTCTGGCGTCCCGTCCGCGGGTGGCACGGCCTCTGGCGTCCCGTCCGCGGGTGGCACGGCCTCTGGCGTCCCGTCCGCGGGTGGCACGGCCTCTGGCGTCCCGTCCGCGGGTGGCACGGCCTCTGGCGTCCCGTCCGCGGGTGGCACGGCCTCTGGCGTCCCGTCCGCGGGTGGCACGGCCTCTGGCGTCCCGTCCGCGGGTGGCACGGCCTCTGGCGTCCCGTCCGCGGGTGGCACGGCCTCTGGCGTCCCGTCCGCGGGTGGCACGGCCTCTGGCGTCCCGTCCGCGGGTGGCACGGCCTCTGGCGTCCACTGACCGGGTTGCAATTCTTGCCCATTCAAATGAATAGGACCGATCTGCAATACCAAGCAAAACCACTATAAAATAAATGGCGCTGTGCTTGATAATAAGTAAAGAGACGGGAACACTGGTCAGTGCTGGTGTCTGATCTTTAAAACCTATTGATGGGTCACAAATATATAAGGGTCTCATGGTCCTTGTTACCAGAATGGGCATCTACACTTAGAGGGGTTTTTCGGTGTATTGATCTTGACCTCTCTATTGGATAGGTCCTCAATATAAATCAGAGGGGATCGCAGACCCTGGAGACCCCGTGTGTGGCTGCCACCGACCCTGGAATCCAACAACAGAGTTGAAACTAATACAGCTCCATTATCTGTGCGGTGGATGAGCTGCAGTTCCCAGGGCTGGCCACTACATAGAGAATGGAGCTCCTCTTCTGGTCCTGTTCTGTGCTGATACTGGGTGCTGAAGCAGCCAATCAATGGGTGTCCAGGGCTGTATTATACCTTATATTGATGACTGATCATATAGACAGGTGATTGGTATCATATGATGGACACTCCCTTTAAGGCCTATATTGAATGTGTATTGGGGCTCCCTCTGCTGCTACACATGCATGCCTGGCCTGCTGAGCATGCATGTGTATGAGGCGGTGCTGTGCCAGTCCTCACTGCCATTCTGAAATTCGATGGGGTCTCGCTGATGGAGAAGGGGGTACATGTGGAATGTTGCGCCCCCTGTCTATGGATATGGCACTACAACCCTCACCATCATTCACTCTCAGGGCAAATTCTGCTCCAGTTAGTTTCTTTTATTCTGAAACTTGGTTCCCTCCCTTGTGAAGAGGAAACTCATGGCCGTGATTCTCACCTGGACCCTCCCCTCCCCCGCTCCTTCCCCCAGGGGCTTTTTACCCTTCAGTCCCGCAGAGGCTTTATTCACATGCTGAAAGCTCCTACCCCCTCCCCAAGGGCAAAGCTCAGCACTGCTCCCACCTTGATCTTCTGCCCCAGCCCCCGATCTGTTTGATGAGACCTTTAAAGGAATTCCTGAGAAATCTACCCGACTACAGACACCGAGATCAGATAACCCCCCCACCGGCCCCACACACAAACCTACAGGACCTGACAGGGGTCCTCTGCTTTATAAGTTTAGTAAAGGACCTGGATCTGCTCAGATTCCTAAAAGGAACGCTCCAGGCAAAACTTATACAGTGCTAAACCTGAGAGGCAAGTGGTAGGTATCTAAGCAGCACCCCCTGATCTCTCAGGTCATACACCGGGTACAGCTCCAGTATTCTCTCTTAAAGGGACCTGTCAGCAGGTGTGACCCTACAGACTGCAGCCAGTGTTATCAGACCTCACACTGCTGTGCTCTGTGCTCTCCGCAGCCAGTGTTATGTATTGTCCCTGGAGAGATGTGTAATCAGACCTCACACTGCTGTGCTCTGTGCTCTCTGCAGCCAGTGTTATGTATTGTCCCTGGAGAGATGTGTAATCACACCTCACACTGCTGTGCTCTGTGCTCCCTGCAGCCAGTGTCATGTATTATCCCTGGAGAGATGTGTAATCAGACCTCACACTGCTGTGCTCTGTGCTCTCTGCAGCCAGTGTTATGTACTGTCCCTGGAGAGATGTGTAATCATTCCTCACACTGCTGTGCTCTGTGCTCCCTGCAGCCAGTGTTATGTACCGTCCCTGGAGAGATGTGTAATCAGACCTCACACTGCTGTGCTCTGTGCTCTCTGACTGAGTGTTATGTATCGTCCCTGGAGAGATGTGTAATCATACCTCACACTGCTGTGCTCTGTGCTCTCTGCAGCCAGTGTTATGTATTGTCCCTGGAGAGATGTGTAATCAGACCTCACACTGCTGTGCTCTGTGCTCTCTGCAGCCAGTGTTATGTACTGTCCCTGGAGAGATGTGCAATCAGACCTCACACTGCTGTGCTCTGTGCTCCCTGCAGCCAGTGTTATGTACTGTCCCTGGAGAGATGTGTAATCAGACCTCACACTGCTGTGCTCTGTGCTCTCTGCAGCCAGTGTTATGTATTGTCCCTGGAGAGATGTGTAATCAGACCTCACACTGCTGTGCTCTGTGCTCTCTGCAGCCAGTGTTATGTATTGTCCCTGCAGAGATGTGTAATCAGACTTATGTGTATGATGTTAGTAGCAGCAGGACTGTGAAATGTGGATTTATATTCCAGAATTGTAGCATCTCCATGCGCACTGGAAGCTTGTCCTCACACAGCTGCGCTGTTATCTCTGGATTCCTGAGCTGCACTTGTCGCATTCATATTCTCTTGGCAGTTAATTCTACAGCAGTGACCCAGAGATCAGGACGAGGACATTATAGAGCAC
The DNA here is from genome assembly GCF_040894005.1 of Engystomops pustulosus. Lineage (NCBI taxonomy): Eukaryota > Metazoa > Chordata > Amphibia > Anura > Leptodactylidae > Engystomops > Engystomops pustulosus. Next base: position 108,027,753 of record NC_092419.1, read on the forward strand.
AAAACACAGCAGTGTGAGGAGTCTCTATCCCCCAGTGCACTGAGAGAAGATAAAATCATGGAATTTGAATTCATATTTCACAGACCTGCAGCTACTAACAACATATACAAAAGTCTGATTACACATCTCAGCAGGGGCAATACTTGACAGTGTATGCAGAGAGCACAGCAGTGTGAGGACACAACCCGGAGCTAAAATCCTGGAATAAAAATCCATATTTTACAGTTTGGTGGCTACCAACAACATACACAGAGCTACAGTACAGCTCCACAGCAAATTCCAACTCAGAGCAGATCAAAGAGCACAGCAGTGTGAGGTCTTATTACACATCTCTCCAGGTACAATACATAACACTGGCTGCAGAGAGCACTTAGCACAGCAGTGTGAGGTCTTATGTACTGTCCCTGGAGAGATGTGTAATAACACTGGCTGCAGAGAGCACAGAGCACAGCAGTGTGAGGTCTGATTACACATCTCTCCAGGGACAATACATAACACTGGCTGCAGAGAGCACAGAGCACAACAGTGTGAGGTATAATACACATCTCTCCAGGGACAGTACATAACACTGGCTGCAGAGAGCCCAGAGCACAGCAGTGTGAGGTCTAATTACACATCTCTCCAGGTACAATACATAACACTGGCTGCAGAGAGCACAGAGCACGGCAGTGTGAGGTCTGATTACACATCTCTCCAGGTACAATACATAACACTGGCTGCAGAGAGCACAGAGCACAGCAGTGTGAGGTCTGATTACACATCTCTCCAGGGACAATACATAACACTGGCTGCACAGAGCACAGCAGTGTGAGGTCTGATTATACATCTCTCCACGGACAATACATAACACTGGCTGCAGAGAGCACAGCAGTGTGAGGTCTGATTGCACATCTCTCAGGGACAGTACATAACACTGGCTGCAGAGAGCACAGAGCACAGCAGTGTGAGGTCTGATTACACATCTCTCCATGGACAATACATAACACTGGCTGCAGAGAGCACAGAGCACAGCAGTGTGAGGTATGATTACACATCTCTCCAGGGACACTACATAACACTGGCTGCAGAGAGCACAGAGCACAGCAGTGTGAGGTCTGATTACACATCTCTCCAGGGACAATACATAACAATGGGTGCAGAGAGCACAGAGCACAGCTGTGTGAGGTCTGATTACACATCTCTCCAGGGACAATACATAACACTGGCTGCAGAGAGCACAGAGCACAGCAGTGTGAGGTCTGATTATACATCTCTCCAGGGATAATACATAACACTGGCTGCAGAGAGCACAGAGCACAGCAGTTTGAGGTCTGATTATACATCTCTCCAGGGATAATACATAACACTGGCTGCAGAGAGCACAGAGCACAGCAGTGTGAGGTCTTATTACACATCTCTCCAGGGATAATACATAACACTGGCTGCAGAGAGCACAGAGCACAACAGTGTGAGGTATGATTACACATCTCTCCAGGGACAATACATAACACTGGCTGCAGAGAGCACAGAGCACAACAGTGTGAGGTCTGATTACACATCTCTCCAGGGACAGTACATAACACTGGCTGCACAGAGCACAGCAGTGTGAGGTATGATAACACATATCTCCAGGGACAATACATAACACTGGCTGCAGAGAGCACAGCAGTGTGAGGTATGATAACACATCTCTCCCGGGACAATACATAACACTGGCTGCAGAGAGCACAGAGCACAGCAGTGTGAGGTCTGATTACACATCTCTCCAGAGACGATACATAACACTGGCTGCAGAGAGCACAGAGCACAGCAGTGTGATGTCTGATTACACATCTCTCCAGGGATAATACATAACACTGGCTGCAGAGAGCACAGAGCACAGCAGTGTGAGGTGTGATTACACATCTCTCCAGGGACAATACATACTGCAGAGAGCACAGATCACAGCAGTGTGAGGTATGATTACACATCTCTCCAGGGACAATACATAACACTGGCTGCAGAGAGCACAGAGCACAGCAGTGTGAGGTCTGATTACACATCTCTCCAGGGACAGTACATAACACTGGCTGTAGTCTGTACAATCACGCCTGCTGACAGGTTCTCCATAAGAAGTGTTCTCCACCCTGAGGTCCTGTTACTCTTGTTGTACTCGGAGGTCATTGCCCTATAATTGCCTGTGTCTGGGAAAGCTGGATGACAACCTATAAGCTGCTTCTCCCATATTACTGCATGATTGGACCCTTTCTTAGAGGTGGCAGTTGATCATGTGACCTCGCACCCATCTTTCCCAGACGCTGATACTTGTAGATGGCGCCTCCTTTCACTGTTATTGTTGGTCCATCCTGTGGCACCTGCTCATGAGACCCACAGGGGTCCGGGAGAGGGGGTGACTGCTATGAAGGGTGGGGTGCAAAAACACTGAACCCAAAACACTGGAGACCTGTGTGACTATAGAGAGCACTGTTTACATTACCACCCAGTCCATTGTGCACTTTCCATTGTGTTATGGGTGGGACAGAAGAGGCCGAAAAAAAATGGAGACAAAAGCCCAAACCTCCGACCTACAATACACAAAATCCTCCCAATGGAAACCTCCAGCGAGTATCTGCAAGAAAACTTCAGTGTGGAACTTTTTTAAACTGTAGTAACTTTTTATTTCCCAAACTTTTTTTTTATTTTCAAGGCATTTTTTTTTTGTTTAAAGTTACATGGAAATTTCTTTTGATAAATTGTATCTAAAATTGACCAAGAATTTCCTGCAACTTTTTTTTTTTTTAAGAATTTTGGTTATTTTTCATTAGAATTTTGAAAAAGTGATACAATTATTAAAACTGATTTTGAAACTTTGTAAAAATGTTGGGGGGGGGGGGATCAATGGAATTCATGGACTATATACAACTACCCCCATTCTCCATTTAAGTGGACAACTTAAAGTGCATTTCCTCTGCTTTATATAATACTGGGGTCTTCCTGCTAATCTCTGAAACCCTGAAAACCAGTGACTAGGGAGAGCCCCTAGGGACATAACCCCCATTATGTTAGCGTACAACATGATATATTGTTACATGTATAGGGCTACACCTTATACACTGGGTCCTTAGGCCAAAAATTCAATTGGAAAGTGCAACACCCAGACCAAAATTGCCTAAAAATGGAAAATCATTTTTTCAGATGAGTCTAGAACGAAACACCGTTAGGAAATTCCCCCCTCACTCAGCATCTTCTCAGTGCCCCAACAGGTTCAAAGTCAGAGTATTTGGAGCTTGAACTGGGGACTGAATGGACGCAGCTCCTGGAATGTGGAGAAACCAGTTTCAAGCAGTTTTTGGTCTTGTTTTGGGTAGTTCAGTGTCCTGTGGTCACCAGGGCGGGGGTAAGACCCAGCACTGCTAACAATGAATCAAAGTCCTTGGGCCATTGTGCCCTTACAGGCTCCTCTACCCTGCGGCCCCCCTGTGGTGCACAGAGCAGGGTCGCATCCTGCACCAGACAATTATCTCCTGCAGTGACCAGTCCCTGAGATGGACCCACACATGATCAAGAGATCCTTATAAAGTTACACCACAGACAAACACTATGGTCCAAATATATACACCCCCCCACTCCTTGGCCGCTCCTGTGTACCCTCCAACATGACAACCGTCACATAAAAATCTTTGGATGTGGCTGATGGGAAACGACTAGTGAAACTAAATCTGGGTTTGAATATTGTGGGCAAACATCGCCACGGCCTATGTTATCATCGGGACTGGCGGATGTTCCGGCGCCACCGATGAAGTTTGATATGGAGCTGACCAAAAACTTCCAACACAGAAGATCCACCCCGAAAAGATTCTACAAGATCGTTCCAAAAATATCAGACATTGAGGATTATTCTTACAAAAGTCAACACACTTCAAAAATATGAACATCCAAAGTAGAGAAACTTTCCGAAAACATTAGCGGAGAAAATGTGTGGTGTTTCCTGGAAGGGTCCACTATGGTTTGGGAAGCAGTTGGGGGGCGCATCCAAACACACACAACATGGGGGATCCTTCCAAAATCATCCAACACATGGGATGCTCTAAAATATCCCTACTAAAATATACATATATATATGTATCTACAACTGAAGATCCATCCAAAATCATCCAACACATGGGATGCTCTAAAATATCCCTACCATCCATATAAAGGATCTGTCCAAAATACAAACATGAACACTGATACAATATATCGGTCACCAGATCAAACAGATTGTTCCCCAAAAAAATCAAATAACACCACAAAGAAGAGGAAACAAAAAACTAAAGCATAAAATAACACTTTATTATTAATAAAACAATTAAAACAAATCCATTTAAAATAAATAACATACACAGAAAAACTCCCCCAATGGTCAAAATAACTAAATATACATGATGAATAAATCACAGTGACCTGTATAGAGAGATGGAAGGTCCAGTCCTCACAACCAGGCAAGGGATTTGCTTACAAACAAGCATATATAAAGATTATTATTATTATTACACATTACCCAGAGGAATAACAGAGGACAAGGGACACATACACAGCTATATACACACATATACCCCTCCATGAAGCAAGGCTGAACACTAGTCTGGTGGGGTCCACCCTTGGTCTGTATGTACCTGTGTACTGTATGTGTCTATTGTCCTCTGTTATTCCTCTGGGTAATGTGCAATACTTGTTTGTATGCAAATACCTTCACTATGGGGGTCGTTTTTCTTATTTCCCCCCTTCTATGAGCTTTTTGCACCTAATTTGTCTTTGGCAAATAAAGTGTTTTTTCTCCATGTTAACATTTTTAAAAAGGCGCATTTTTTGGTGCACACTATTGCCTTTCCTAAGCATGGACGGGACTTTGGTGTTATAGTGCACTTATTTGCACCCCCATATAGGCGCAAATCAATGTCAAATAGGGCGCAAACATCTGCAAGCAGGAGAAATACAATGACAAATAAGGTGCAAACTCCGGTGAACTTCTGGCAAAAAGACCCCAAAAATTGTGCAAAATCAGACTAAGATATATGACCCTCTGTGCCTTCCATACCTCTATACAGGTCACTGTGATCTATGTATTATGTATATTTAGTTCTTGTGACCATCGGTGGACTTTTTCTGTGAATGTTGTCTTTTTAATTCTTTGTCTTTAATTGTTCTAATAATAATAATAATAATAAAGTGTTGTTTTATACTTTTTTTACATTTTGGTTTTTGCTCCCTCCTTTTTTGTGGTGTTACAAAATACAAACATCCAACATAGAGACATTGGATGTTGTTAGGGAATCTAAAGGATCCAACATGGTGACTCCTTCTTAATAATCTAAAGGGGAAGCTTCAAAAACTTCAAACAGGATTCCTTCCAAAAAGACTCCAAACAGAGGATCCTTCAAAAAAGTGAAAAATGTAACACAGGATGTCCTTCCAAAAACATTTAGGTAGAAAATTGATCTTTTTTTTTTTAAGGATTTTTTTATGATGGAAGTTTTTGAAGACTTTCGTGTAAGATGTATCCAAAACTATTCAACAAGGGGAATTCCGTCCAAAATAAAATCAACGTGGAGGATCATTCCAAAAAGAGCAAACATCAATCCTAGAGATATTAATGTTGAAAACACTGGATGTTTTTGAAACATCTAACATTTGGGGGGTCCTGCTGAAAAAATAAATAAATAAAACGGATACTTCAAGAACTTCCAACATGGAAGAGGCTTCCACAAAGTAGTATGAAGTTTTTGGAAGGGTCCTCCATGTTGGAAGTTCTTTAGCCTCCTGTGATTGTTGTTCTTGTGCACATTGTGGATTCTTCCAAAAAAAACATAGAGGACCTTTTCAAAAAACATCTATAGATCCTGCAATGGATATTTTGGGCATGTGTGACCCAGGGAGATCCATGTGCACTTCTCTATAAGTTTATGACATGTATTATACAGTTGTCTCCTGTAGATGGGATTAGACATGACATGGGCCGGGGGCAGGGGGTCTGACCCGGGTAATGTGATTAGGAGGCTTCACAAGTTCTAATAAGTTTAGTGGATCACAATTAACAAAGAAAACTTTTAACTGATCAAGTTAACTCCCTCACGGCTGTCCAAGCAGAAAGACATCATTACAACAAGTTCACCAAACTTTATTAAGCCAATTACCTCTCTTATCTGAGCCCAGAGGAGAACAAACACTGGGCCTCTGCTCTTATCAGCCCATAACAAGATTGTCCAGGTCTGGGGACCAGGGAGCAGGGGGTCTCCTATAGCCCTTCTGGTGCAACTTTTTGAAGCCCATATCAGGAGAAGGTTGTAGGGTGGAGGACAATATGTTATGGGGGATGGGGGTCAGACACACAATCTGTCTATCATATATCTTTCAATAATCTGTCTCATATCTATCTATAACATATCTATCTATCTATCTATCTATCTATCTCATATCTATCATCTACCTATATCTTATCTATCTATCTATCTATATCTTATCTATCTATCTCCTATCTATCTATCTATCTATCTATCTATCTATCCACACATCTACTATCTATCTCCTATCTATCTATCTATCTATCTATCTATCTATCCATCTCCTTCCTTGCCCTGTCCTGACCCTAGCACATAGCTGTGACCCTCCCCTGGGCACAGGTCTCACCCCCTGTGTGATGGGTTTATTACATCTAATGTTTAGGAAATGTCTCTGATGGGTGAATTGTCAGGGAAATTTTAAGTCTGTAAAATCCTGATCTGCTGAATATTCATGTTCCTCCATGTGAGGACCCACATGGACCAGCCTGGCTGTTACAGTAGATGTAACCAGTCCTCCTTACTTGAGGTTTGTTGGGTCTAAGAAAAAAATGGGGAGTGGGCTGTACCCCAACAATACCTCCCAACCCCAGAATCTCATGTCATCAGACCACCCCCACAGTTCTTACCTCTCCTATCCCCCTATTGATGGTCTTTGGAAGGGGAGTCATTTGTTTGTTAGAGGACCAATCACCTAGCAGGTTAATTACCATAACAAAGGGGGAGGGTCTCTGGCCAAGACTAAGTAGCCCCCTATCTTATATACTAGACACCTTTCCACCACAGAGGTCTTATCCTTCCATACAGTCTAGGTGCACTGGAATTGTTGACTGGGTGTCAAGAATCTTTATGGAACTTTTCCTGATTTGGAGGTAAACATCTCTTCCAGCTTGTCCTCACCAGAGACCAGGCTGATCTTACTGCATGGGGCGACCTGTTTATTTCAACTCAAAGGATTTGAAGAAGATGCTCTGAGGTTCTCCAAGGCCAAGCCAACATCTCAACCAACTCCTTAGACCTGAGCACAGCGTTGGACATTGAGGTTCTTATCACCATGTATAATCAACAGGCCTTCCAAGCTTTCAGCCACAGCCCGGGGCTGATGCAAGATCCTAATTGCCAGTACAACATGAGCGGGTACCCTGGGGTCAGCCACCCCCAGGCATTTTTCCCGTTCTCCACCATGAATGGAGACATCCAAGCTGTTGCCGATTGCTCAGCTCAGGTCATGGCCTGGAACCACCTGCAACACCTGGACCCGGTCAACCAGAACATGGGCATCCATCCTGTGGACCAGCAACAAGGTCCTAGACAACAGATGCCCAACCAGAGGAACCAAAAGAGAAGCAGGGAAGAAGATCTGGAAATAAAGGAGCATTCTCCCATAGCCAGGTTGAGCCCCGAGGCTCCCAGTCCCCATCCTGCGTCCTACTACGCCCAGGCATGGACAGCTTCTGCTACCTACTGGTTACCCGAACATAACAATGGCAATGCCTTAGCTCCAGACAAACCTGGAGAGAACAGCCGGATCCAAGCCACCGAACCTCTCCAACAGTACCCGGCTAACCAAAGCCCGATTAACCCAAGTCCAACGGGAGTCCTAGAGAATGGTCAGTCCAGCATGGAGAACAGCAGATGTAGCAGTGCCAACAGCACCGTGACCAACAACAACGTGGTCACCCCCAGGAGCATCACCCCTGAGGTCAGTGATGGCATCTGCAGCGAACCCGAGGAGGTAAGTCCAACGTGTGCCCTGTACATAGCCTTCTACAGAAGCCTCCGAGATGCCTACTACACCAACTGCGAGGACCTTATGTCCGTTTTGCACTTAAATATAACTTCCTGAAACATGTTTCTACACAACCTCAGACTATATGGAGATTTTTAGCATTTTAGAAGCTTATAATGAATGACAATGTGTAGTTTGGGAGTCTTTGTCTTGTAATATTCGGGAAACCCGTCTTGGATCGACCCGATGTGGTTTGAGTCTCTCCTGGTGTAGGGAGGAGACCATGTCTGGTACTGAGCTCATGTTCTTATATTATCGAGGCGACCCCTGGATTTTATTGTGTAGAGTATAGGTAATGCATAGAACGTCCTGTTATTGTATAAATTGTTATAAATCCTTTATAAGGATTTTTTGGTAAAGTGCATATAGTGCTCAGTTTTATGCGTTTTCACTTTGAGGTGACCTTATACAGTGCTGAACCATTGCTAACCAACCATTGATCATGAGAAGAAACGTTCTTGAGATTACATCTTGTGTAGAGCAGACACCATCTTGATCTATGTTCTTTTATGGTCCTATTACAGTAACTCCACCTTCCACTTAGCCCTTGGTCTATCTTGACTGAGCTCCTGAACTTGTTGTCTTGCGCTGTCTCCACCTTCTACTGATAAAGATATGCTGATGAGTTGACTCCTTGGTTGTTCTCCAGAACTTGATTTTCCCGACTTGTGGTCTCCACCTGTCTCTGTCTCCCATCAAGCCTTGGCTGTGGGGATATGTTAGAAGTTTGTAAAAGTTGAAGAGCCTCAGGCTGAAGACCATTGGTCTAGGCAGTTTCTTATCATGGAGGACACCAGATGCTAGATACTACTATTACTACATAGATGCTTCAGCATTTGAAACATTGTATTTTCATCTCCTTATCTCCATTTTGATCATTGCGCAAAAGATGTCAGTGCTAATAAGGTTTTCCTAATATGACTTTTCTTTCTGCTTGCAGGAAGTTCCTACTTCGGAGGAAATGGAACAATTTGCCAAGGATCTTAAGCACAAGAGGATCACCCTGGGCTACACACAAGCAGATGTTGGGCATGCCTTAGGAATCCTCTTTGGTAAGGATCCATGTAGAGCTATGTCTTGGGAGACCTGGTTGGAAATCATTGTTGGAGATATCTAATGTCTTTCCTTGTCCACCAGGCAAAACCTTCAGTCAGACGACCATCTGCCGCTTTGAGTCCCTACAGTTGAGCTTCAAAAACATGTGCAAGCTGAAGCCATTACTGAAGAAGTGGCTGCACGAGGTGGAGAATAATGACAACCTGCAGGAGGTGAGCAGAAGGCATAAAAGTAGGGTCACCATGAGGAACCTCTGGTGTCTAGGACCTTCTTCTGTTAGGAGTTTTTTGGAGCTGCTATGAGGCACATGGTCTCCAGCTTAGTTTGAAGGTTAGAGAAGGCAGAGGTACTGATCCATTTATTATCTATATTTTAGATCATCAGTCGTGGTCAGGCTGTGCCTCAAACCCAGAAGAGAAAACATCGAACCAGCATTGAAAACAATGTCAAGAGAAGTCTGGAGAATTATTTTATGCATTGCTCAAAGCCTGGAGCCCAGGAAATTTCCCAGATTGCTAGAGACCTGAGCATGGACAAAGACGTAAGTGGACCACTGGAAGGATAGATGGATAGTAGATGTGTGGATGGATAGATGATATATATGAGATAGTTATTAAACAGATTTATAGTAGATATGTAATAGATAGATAGATAGATAGTAGATATGTAATAGATGATAGATCGATAGATATGAGATGATAGACAGATAGACAGATAGATAAGAGATAGATAGATATGAGATGATAGATAGATAGATAGATAGATAGACAGATAGTAGATACGAGATAGATAGTAGATGTGTGGCTAGATAGATCATATATATAAAATAGATTTTTCTCACTGTTTTCCTCTATTTCCCTACAGGTTGTCCGTGTTTGGTTCTGCAATCGCCGTCAGAAAGGAAAAAGGCAGGTGCATCCCTACCTTAGGGAAAATGGTGGAGAAGCCTACGAGATGGCCCCATCCCACCCACCGCCTAACGGGGGTCCCTTCGCCCTGCCACAAGTGGTGAACCCACAAGGCTTCAATCCTGGCCCCCTAGGGCCTAACCCTGCACTTTATGTGCCTGCCTTCCCCCAGGGCGTGCCTCATGGGATGCCCATGCCCAACCACTCTGTCTGATCGCCCTCTATGGCTTATCCATGGAAAACCTCTATAGATCCAGAAAATAATAAAGGGTGATGCCACACGTGGCGTTTTTGGTTGTTTTTTTAGCATGCCTTGTCTGTCTGTTTAAAAATGCTTGCGTTTTTAAACGGACTGCAAACACATGCTTTAAAAAAACGGACTGAAAACGCCACCGGTGGCATCACCCTTGTAGCCTTGAGGATGTGTCCACACGTTTAGTTTTTCAGATGCAGTTTTTGGAGCCAAAAGCAGGTGTGGGTGACAATGGGATGAGACTTGTAAGGAGCTTCTCCTATTTTTACTCTATTCCTGGTTTGGACATCAGAACCTGCATCTGAAAATCTGAATGTGTGGTCGCAGCCTCAGGGTGGTGGCACATGTGGCATTTTGAACACGTTTTTGGGCAGTTTTTAAGCAGGCTGTCAAAAAACGCATCCGTTTTCGACAAGTTTTGACCAATTATGCGTGCGCATGCGTTTTTGACGGACTGCTTAAAAAAAAACGCGTTCAAAGCACCACGTGTGCCATCACCCTTAGGGTGGTGGCACACGTGGGATTTTGTAACCAACTTTTAACTCGTTTTTAGTCCTTTTTACTCATGTGTTTTCAGTCCATTAAAAAATGCATCCGTTTTTGTCCGTTTTTCCCAATGATCTTAATTAAAAACAGATGCATTTTCAAATATGTATGTGGTTTGTAATGGACTGAAAACACATGACTAAAAACGGGTTCAAATCGCCACATGTGCCACCACCCTTAGGCTTATTCACATGATTGATGGGCATTGATGGGGACGTATAATTGGCCGACGTATATATAGTGTATACACGTCCCCCTATACATGGCAATGGGCGCATAAATGACTATGGAGAGGGGCGGGGACCTCTCAGCGGGTAGTCATTAATGTGAATGTAGCCTTAGGGTGATGCCACGCGTTGCGTTTTGGGACCGTTTTAAAGCATGGGTTTTCTTTTTTTTTTAAACTCCAATTTTATCATTACATTTGTACACCCATCCATATTGTGACATATAAGAGATTACATCAATTCGGAATTCCATATGATAGGTATATTTCAATATTGTTCTATATAACTATATAATACAGTTGTTTATCAGACATAAATATGTATAAGCATAACAATAATAGATACATAACCACACACACACAAAAAAGAGTTAAAAGAGAAAAAAAAATAAAAAAAAAGTAGAAAGAAAAAAAAACAAACAAAAAAAAAAACATACATTTTCAGTCCGTTTAAAATCTCATGCTTTAAAATGGTTTAAAAATGCAACGTGGGGCATCACCTTTATGTTCGTATTTGTCTGTGGTGGAGCGAGGGCACAGAGAGTTCATAGTTTTGTTTCTCCATTCGGTCTTGTAACATCTAGATAAATTCTCATGATCTCTCAGCAGAGAATTTACTCATTTGTGCTCATTATTACAGCCTTTACCTGCTGCTGCCTGGCATTAAATGTTGTGATCTCTCCACTATATTCTTCTAGGCTTGGCTTTACTTCCACCTGCCAGGCATTGGTAATTTCTCCACTATACCCTACTAGGCTTGGCTTTACCTCCACCTGCCAGGCATTGGTAATCTGTCCACTATATTCTTCTAGGCTTGGCTTTACCTCCACCTGCCAGGCATTGGTAATCTCTCCACTATATTCTTCTAGGCTTGGCTTTACCTCCAGCTGTCTGGCATTGGTAATCTCTCCACTATATTCTTCTAGGCTTGGCTTTACCTCCACCTGCCAGGCATTGGTAATCTCTCCACTATATTCTTCTAGGCTTGGCTTTACCTCCACCTGCCAGGCATTGGTAATCTCTCCACTATACCCTTCTAGGCTTGGCTTTACCTCCAGCTGTCTGGCATTGGTAATCTCTCCACTATACCCTACTAGGCTTGGCTTTACCTCCACCTGCCAGGCATTGGTAATTTCTCCACTATATTCTTCTAGGCTTGGCTTTACCTCCAGCTGCCAGGCATTGGTAGTCTCTCCACTATACCCTTCTAGGCTTGGCTTTACCTCCAGCTGCCAGGCATTGGTAATTTCTCCACTATACCCTTCTAGGCTTGGCTTTACCTCCAGCTGTCTGGCATTGGTAATCTCTCCACTATATTCTTCTAGGCTTGGCTTTACCTCCACCTGCCAGGCATTGGTAATCTCTCCACTATATTCTTCTAGGCTTGGCTTTACCTCCAGCTGTCTGGCATTGGTAATCTCTCCACTATACCCTACTAGGCTTGGCTTTACCTCCACCTGCCAGGCATTGGTAATTTCTCCACTATATTCTTCTAGGCTTGGCTTTACCTCCAGCTGCCAGGCATTGGTAGTCTCTCCACTATACCCTTCTAGGCTTGGCTTTACCTCCAGCTGCCAGGCATTGGTAATTTCTCCACTATACCCTTCTAGGCTTGGCTTTACCTCCAGCTGCCAGGCATTGGTAATCTCTCCACTATACCCTACTAGGCTTGGCTTTACCTCCACCTGCCAGGCATTGGTAATCTGTCCACTATATTCTTCTAGGCTTGGCTTTACCTCCACCTGCCAGGCATTGGTAATCTCTCCACTATATTCTTCTAGGCTTGGCTTTACCTCCAGCTGTCTGGCATTGGTAATCTCTCCACTATATTCTTCTAGGCTTGGCTTTACCTCCAGCTGCCAGGCATTGGTAATCTGTCCACTATATTCTTCTAGGCTTGGCTTTACCTCCACCTGCCAGGCATTGGTAATCTATCCACTTTACCCTACTAGGCTTGGCTTTACCTCCACCTGCCAGGCATTGGTAATCTCTCCACTTTACCCTACTAGGCTTGGTTTAGCCATACAATATCCCACTTTGCCCTCAGCTGTCTGGCATTGGTAATCTCTCCATTATACCCCTGTAGGCTTGGCTTTACCTCCAGCTGTTTGGCATTGGTAATCTCTCTAATATACCCCTCTAGGCTTGGTTTAACCATACAATATCCCACTTTACCTCCAGCTTCCTGGCATTGGTAATCTGTCCACTATACCCCTCTAGGATTAGTTTAGCCCTACAATACCCAGCTTAACCTTCTGCAGCCTGGCATTGATAATATCCCCACTTAACCACTTAGGTCTTGTCCAGAATTAGTTTAGTTTTTCACTTATATGTAAAATGTTCTTCTGTTGTCTCCAAGAGATGATAATTTATATCCTTGAGTCACTTTATTGCTATTTGCACTAAAATCTTCCAATCAGTACCCAAAAGATGCCGCCATGACATCACTCACATAGTCACCTGCAATAGAAGGGGCGCGAGCTATTGGACCCGGGGGGGGGGTCTAGCGCTGGTTGTTGACACTTTTATTTATTATTCAGTGTTGGATTTATTAGGGACATTCATGAAATTTGGTGCACAGGTAATTTACAGGGATAGACGGCGGCCAATCAGAACCACCATAATACCGGACCCCAACCTGTAGATGTGCACCGCGTTTTATGGGTGTCCCTCATACCTCCCAGCACCCCAAAAAAATGTGATGAAATTTGATAAAAATCCTAAATTCTGCCTTTTTTTCTCCTGCGCTGGGACACTGAAACGCACTCTCAGCTGTGCACAGTTTGCTCCCAGTTAGTATTACAGTCTGTGATTTTCTCGGTTCGGATGTGATCCATGTTCCAATTCCTCACTTTTTCTTCTCTCTCTATTTTGTGCCATTAACTGAACCCGAAAAAAAAAATCTATATGTTGAATTTTGTGTGTATTGGGGCGGGACGGGAGGGAGCAACGGGAGGGATGGGAAAGAGGGAGGGGGGGATTTGGGGGAGGGAGGGGCAGGGGGGCGGGACGGGGTACCTGGGGAAACTTTAAGTAGAAAGCATGATTTTGTAAACTTTCACACCCCCTTCCCTCATTATGAATTTGCCGGTGTTTTTTACTTATAAATGATGCTAAAGTTTTTTTGTACTAAACACTGTTTTATAATCTGAAATAAAATGTAAAAAAAATTGCAAATCCTTGGACTTGTCTTTCATTTTTTTTGGGGGGGGGTCACATCTTGTGTTTTAGAAAACGTGGGCTTTCAATTTGTATCTACATTCAATTAAATGCAGATTCCATTTAGGCCACTAGGTGTCAGCACAGCAGATGTGACCTGATGATAACCAGTCTTGCTTTCCAGCCTGCTGCAAAGTGTTGGGGAAAAACTAAAAAATATAATGAAATCTCTTTCAGCAGGGAGCTAAACATTGCAAAGAATAATGGTCTTTTAAAGGGTTCATCTGCTCACAGAATCTATCAATTTTTTTTTTTTTTAGGGAGGGCGGTCTTCTCAAAGGGGTGGTCCTCTAGAGAGGTTTCACTGTATAACACATGAATGGGTCTGTCACAGGAATATTAAAGTCATAGGTCACCCACCTACCAGTGATACATGGATATTGTCATCCCTGTGCCCATAGTAGAGCTCATCTCTTTCCCAGCTCCGAGGCATTTGGACAGAGATAGGGGCACATATGCACAGGCCCTAAACATTAGGTCCCCAGCCTCTTACCTAATGCAATTGACCTAAAAATTAATGTTCTATAGGAATGGCCAACACTTTCCAGACCAGTACAGTAATGGGGTCTATCACTACCCCACCAAACAGTTCTTACTGATTTACATAGTAAGCAGGAACCAAAAACACAAAAACGCACACCCTGCTGGGAAATATAGGCACACATGGGCTCTCAGAAAAGAATTTACTTATTTGTGTTCAGAATTACAGTCACCAAGATAGATGCCTTTACCTGCTGCTGCCTGACATTAGATATTGTGATGTCTCTTGGCTTTACCTCCAGCTGCCTGGCATTGGTAATGTCTCTACTATACCCCCCTAGCTTTGGCTTTATCTCCATCTGCCTGGCATTGGTTATCTCTCCACCATACCCCTGTAGGCTTGGCTTTACCTCCTGCTGCCTGCCATTGGTAATATATATACTAGACCCCCCTAAGGCTTGGTTTTACCTCCATCTTCCTGGCAATGGTAATGTCTCTACTATACCCCTGTAGGCTTGAATTAACCTCCAACTGCGTGGCATTGGTAATGGCCCCACTATACTCTCCTAGTTTTGGCTTTACCTCCTGCTGCCTGGCATTGGTAATGTCTCTACTATACCCTTCTAGGCTTGGCTTTATCTCCATCTACCTGGCATTGGTAATCTCTCCACCATACCCCTGTAGGCTTGGCTTTACCTCCTGCTGCCTGGCATTGGCAATATCTTAACTATACCCCATGTAGGCTTGGCTTTACCTCCATCTACCTGGCATTGGTTATCTCTACACCATACCCCTCTAGGCTTGGCTTTACCTCCTGCTGCCTGGCATTGGTAATGGCCCTACTATACTCTCCTAGTTTTGGCTTTACTTCCATCTATCTGGCATTGGTAATCTCTCCACCATACCCCTGTAGGCTTGGCTTTACCTCCTGCTGCCTGGCATTGGCAATATCTTAACTATACCCCATGTAGGCTTGGCTTTACCTCCATCTACCTGGCATTGGTTATCTCTACACCATACCCATCTAGGCTTGGCTTTACCTCCTGCTGCCTGGCATTGGTAATGGCCCTACTATACCCTCCTAGTTTTGGCTTTACCTCCATCTACCTGGCATTGGTTATCTCTCCACCATACCCCTGTAGGCTTGGCTTTTCCCTCCATCTGCCTAGCTTTGGTAATGTCTCCACTACACCCTTCTAGGCTGGTAATCTCTCCACTATACCCCTCAAGGCTTGGTTTATCCATGCAATATCCTACTTTACCTCCAGCTTCCTGGCATTGGTAATCTGTCCACTATACCCCTGTAGGATCAGATTAGCCCTTCAATACCCATCTTAACCCTCTGCAGCCCGGCATTGATAATCTCCCCACTTCACCACTTTAGTCTTGTCCAGAACAGGACTTTGGGGAGGGCAGCACGATTTTGTAAACCCGCACACATTCCCTTCTTTATAAAATGTCTGTGTTTTTTTGAGATAAAGATGTAAATGGTTTTAATGAATGATTTATCCTCTGAAATATAATTGCATTACGTCTGATTTATAATCTGGGCCTAATGTTTTCTAATGTTTTTAATTTTTTTGTGATGGTTGGAAACTTGTGTTTTCAATTTGGTTCAGGATTTACAAATCAATTGAAATTTTTGGCCAATAGATGTCAGCGCAACCTATAAAAGCTGATAATGACTGATCTCGCTTTCCAGCCTGCTGCAATGTTATTAGTAATGCGGAAAAATGAGATATTAAAAACAGGGGGTCAGTCTATAATAATATTTAACAGAAAAGAACTGATAATGGCGCCCCTGTGCTCATAGTGGGGCACATCTCTTTCACTGGACAGATAGAGCCTCACACATCATTAGTCCCTATACATTTAGTCCCCGGCTACCTTGCCTGGTGCAATGAGAGTCAGTGTGTACCCCAGTAATCCAAAAAATGTGCTTTCATATGCATGGCCCCACCTTACAGACCAGGACAGTAATGGGGTCTAACTCTACCCCAACTAGGCTTTCACCACTTTACATACTTATAATATATCAACAGCAACAAAAATTACTAAAACGGACACACCCGGCCTCTAATAAAGGAGAACACTGGGAAATATAGGCCCCATTGTTCCTCCTAGGACCCACCCGGCCTCTCCGCAGGTGCAATACACATACAGGGAATGTTTATGGGGGGTTGTGGGAGAGCGGAGGTGTGAGCTCAGACACCACCGTGTGTCTTATCCTGTGAGACAGGTGACATTTTTGCAATAAAAAGACAAAAAAATTACCTTTTGTAACCAGAAATGTGCTCCATGTTCAAGATTACAAGTATCATAGAAATTATAGTCCAGGTGTAACCTGGATCTGCGGAGCCCCTGTGCAAAATCTGCACCCAGCCCCCAACTATAAGGGTCTCTTCAAAGACTTCTAGGCTCAGCTGCAAATGTGCCCCCTACATCTCTCAGGTTACCCCCTACTCCCCCTAAGGTTACTACCTACACCCCCTCACGTTACCCCCTACACCCCCTCAGGTTACCCCGTACTCCTTCCCCCCAGTTTACACCCTACTCCCTCTAAGGTTACCCCCTACACCCCCTAAGGTTACCCCCTACTCCCCCTAAGGTTACCCCTACGCCCCCTCAGGTTACTCCCTACACCCCCTCAGGTTACCCCCTACACCCCCTAAGGTTACCCCGTACTCCCCCCCAGGTTACCCCCTACACCCCCTAAGGTTACCCCGTACTCCCCCCAGGTTACCCCGTACTCCCCCCCAGGTTACCCCGTACTCCCCCCCCCCAGGTTACCCCCTACACCCCCTAAGGTTACCCCGTACTCCCCCCCCAGGTTACCCCCTACACCCCCTAAGGTTACCCCATACTCCCCCCCCCCAGGTTACCCTGTACCCCCCCCCCAGGTTACCCCCTACACCCCCTAAGGTTACCCCGTACTCCCCCCCAAGTTACCCCCTACACCCCCTAAGGTTACCTCATACTCCCCCCCCCAGGTTACCCCGTACTCCCCCCCCAGGTTACCCCTACACCCCCTAAGGTTACCCCGTACTCCCCCCCAGATTACCCCCTACACCCCCTAAGGTTACCCCATACTCCCCCCCCCCAGGTTACCCCGTACTCCCCCCCCAGGTTACCCCCTACACCCCTAAGGTTACCCTGTACTCCCCCCCAGGTTACCCCCTACACCCCCTAAGGTTACCCCGTACTCCCCCCCAGGTTACCCCGTACTCCCCCCCCAGGTTACCCCGTACCCCCCCCAAGGTTACCCCCTACACCCCCTAAGGTTACCCCGTACTCCCCCCCCAGGTTACCCCCTACACCCCCTAAGGTTACCCCATACTCCCCCCCCAGGTTTCCCCGTACTCCCCCCCCAGGTTACCCCGTACTCCCCCCCCCCCCCCAGTTTACACCCTACTCCCTCTAAGGTTACCCCCTACACCCCCTAAGGTTACCCCCTACTCCCCCTAAGGTTACCCCCTACACCCCCTCAGGTTACCCCCTACACCCCCTCAGGTTACCCCCTACACCCCCTAAGGTTACCCCGTACTCCCCCCCAGGTTACCCCCTACACCCCCTAAGGTTACCCCGTACTCCCCCCAGGTTACCCCGTACTCCCCCCCCCCCAGGTTACCCCGTACTCCCCCCCCCAGGTTACCCCCTACACCCCCTAAGGTTACCCCGTACTCCCCCCCCCCCAGGTTACCCCCTACACCCCCTAAGGTTACCCCATACTCCCCCCCCAGGTTACCCCCTACACCCCCTAAGGTTACCCCATACCCCCCCCCCCAGGTTACCCCGTACTCCCCCCCAGGTTACCCACTCCACCCACTCAGGTTACCCCGTACTCCCCCCCCCCCCAGTTTACACCCTACTCCCCCTAAGGTTACCCCCTACGCCCCCTCAGGTTACCCCTACACCCCCTCAGGTTACCCCCTACACCCCCTAAGGTTACCCCGTACTCCCCCCAGGTTACCCCCTACACCCCCTAAGGTTACCCGTACTCCCCCCCAGGTTACCCCGTACTCCCCCCCAGGTTACCCCGTACTCCCCCCCCCAGGTCACCCCCTACACCCCCTAAGGTTACCCCGTACTCCCCCCCCCCAGGTTACCCCCTACACCCCCTAAGGTTACCCCGTACTCCCCCCCCAGGTTACCCCCTACACCCCCTAAGGTTACCCCATACTCCCCCCCCCAGGTTGCCCCGTACTCCCCCCCAGGTTACCCCCTACACCCCTAAGGTTACCCCGTACTCCCCCCAGGTTACCCCCTACACCCCCTAAGGTTACCCTGTACTCCCCCCCAGGTTACTCCGTACTCCCTCCCCAGGTTACCCCGTACTCCCCCCCCCCCCCAGGTTACCCCCTACACCCCCTAAGGTTACCCCGTACTCCTCCCCCAGGTTACCCCGTACACCCCCTAAGGTTACCCCATACTCCCCCCCCCAGGTTACCCCCGTACTCCCCCCCCAGGTTACCCCCTCCACCCACTCAGGTTACCCCGTACTCCCCCCCCCCCCAGTTTACACCCTACTCCCTCTAAGGTTACCCCCTACACCCCCTAAGGTTACCCCCTACTCCCCCTAAGGTTACTCCCTACGCCCCCTCAGGTTACCCCCTACACCCCCCCAGGTTACCCCCTACGGTTACCCCGTACTCCCCCCAGGTTACCCCGTACTCCCCCCCAGGTTACCCCGTACTTCCCCCCCAGGTTACCCCGTACTCCCCCCCCCCCCAGGTTACCCCCTACACCCCCTAAGGTTACCCCGTACTCCCCCCCCCCCCAGGTTACCCCGTACTCCCCCCCCAGGTTACCCCCTACACCCCCTAAGGTTACCCCGTACTCCCCCCCAAGTTACCCCCTACACCCTACTAATAATATACCGGGGGAGTAAAAAGTCCCTCAACACCCTTTGGATCAGAAGTCAAAGGTAAATATCAGACCTATCTGCTATCCCAGCAGGTAATGGGGGAGGGGGGCCTATATTTGGAAGAACATGGCCGCCATCTTGAAAGCCGCCATATTGGATCAAGGACAGGTTTATTCCAACTGGAAGTTAAGTACAGACCAGATTTGTTTCAGAAATCAATATTGCAATGAATTTTGTGGGTCTAAACTTATCAAAGTTGTAACAACCACCAGGGAAGTTCCCTGTGATGCACAGCTACGTGCCGTGTCCTAATATCTATCGAGCTTCCATAGTTATCAGCACAGAGATTCTCCATAGATTCACGGAGGGATTCAGAACTATTGGATCCAGTGCTCTGTGTTCAGCACCATGGACAGCAGGTCACAGAGATGGAAATCACACGAAACTATTTTGGTTGCTGTTACGATCTAATTGATACATTGGACAATTCTGGTCTCCTCTGATCTGCTCCAGAACCTCCTTCCCATTGGAAAACTTGGTGCCTTACAAGATGGCGGTCTTATTCCTTACGTAATTCTGGCTCCTCCCACATTTCTTGGGGGATTATGAGATATAAAATATTCTCTATTGTTTCTGGAAAAAGGGGGGTCCTGAGACTTCTGGCTCCCCCAGTCCCTGGATCCTGGCTCTTTCTAGCCTGAGGGCGCGTTCACAGTTGCGTTTCGGCCCGCGCTTTCATTGCTTTTGAAACGCATTACAACAGCTGAGGAGAGGTGATTTGCCTAATTACATTACTGTTAACATTTCCAATTACAAAACTCACCGTAAACGCGATATTAACGCATGCGTTAACATTGCGTTAACAAGCGTAAACGGTAAAGTAATTAGGCAAATCACCTCTCCTCAGCTGTTGTAATGCGTTTCAAACACAATGAAACCGCGACCAAAACGCAACGTGTGAACGCGCCCTCAGATTTTGATGCTTAAGCAGATGCTGCCTGGCATTGAGAGCTTAGGCTTAGTTTTTTTAGATAGTTTTCATTTTAAGGTGTGACAAGGTGAAGGATGGGTCTTAGGGGGTTCAATATTCTGTAGTGACCCCTTTACTTTAGTGGGGTATCCTAGAAGAAGAACCCCATATATCAGATACTGTATAGACACACATCTGCATATACACTTCCTCCATCCTCCCTTCCTCCTTCCTAGCAGAGCTGAGCTTCTGGCACAGTGTCCAGGTGAATGCCCTTTGTTATGGTAATGAGTAACTTCTGCCACTTACAAGAAGTATCACTAGTGCAGCATCTGTGTCTCATATGGTAATGGGGCCAGGAGGGGTCCATTATTAACTAAGTATCACAGGGCAGAGACCACAGCACACCCCAAACAACATCTGCAGCGCCCCCTGTGGGGCTTTGTGTGAAACTACACACCCACAACACTGAGCTACCTGTATGAAGGAGGGGTAGTAGTGCAGAGATGCCTCCTGTGTATACATTATATTATCTATATCAGTAGTTGATTAATTTAATTCTACACTATTACATAAAAAAATGTATAGTTTGAATGTTATCCTTTTTCTCATAATGTCCTCCTCTAGGTGGCGCTGTGGTCAGTGCTGTCATCCCCACTATATAGTACTATAACATACAAAAATCTGTCTTATTCTTGGAAATAGCTGCATGAGATACAGTATCTACTTCTATGGGGCTTAGATACATTAACAGATACAACCACATATTATATATTAAGATGGTAAATGGTTGTGGTGTGTTATGGACCCAATATTAAGATAGCAGGGGGGGGGGGGGGTGCAATTACAAAAGCCTCATCTCATAATGTAATTTCAGACTGGAGTCCTGGCCATGAGGCAGCGCTCTCCTCAGGGCACGTTCACACGTTGCGTTTTGACCTGCGTTTTCATTGCGTTTGAAACGCATATACAATAGCTGAGGAGAGGTGATTTGCCTAATCACATCACTGTTAACATTTCCATTTACAAAACGCATAGTAAACGCGATGTTAACGCATGCGTTAACAACGCGTTAACGCATGCGTTAACATTGCGTTTACAAACGTAAATGGTAATGTAATTAGGCAAATCACCTCTCATCAGCTGTTGCATATGCGTTTCAAATGCAATGAAAACGCCACCAAAACGCAACGTGTGAACGCGCCCTCACAGAGATCAATGAATTAAAAATGTATCAGAATAATAATAATAAACACAAATGTATCAGAATAATAATAATAAACACAAATGTATCAGAATGATAATAATAAGTAACACAAATGTATCAGAATGAATAAACACAAATGTATCAGAATAATAATAATAAACACAAATGTATCAGAATAATAATAATAAGTAACACAAATGTATCAGTATGAAGTCTGTAGTTTTGCCACCAATTTTGCAAAAAACGCGCCATAAACGCAACATGTGAACACCCCCCAGCCATTCAGTCATATTGTAGCCTGGAGCTGGTGGTTTAATTGCATGTAAAAGTCGGGAAATCGGTTGCACTGATGTTAGGGGTTAATGATAGAATAGGTTCCGATCAGTGTCCAGAGGGGGGTATGGAGATTGTGTCTGCACATGGGGCCCATTAGCTGCAATCAGACCTCCCACTAAAGGGTTAAATGGCCTGTAATTCCACCTTATTCCATCTTATTATCTGCAGCAACTGAATTTTATTTAGTATTAAAAAAAACCTTAAAGAGTTAAATCAAAGTGAAAAGGAGCCCCTATAGCTTCACAGGTGGGGGGGGGGAGAGGAGCCAATGGCTGGTGGGGGCAATTACCATGATCACA
Source organism: Engystomops pustulosus (assembly GCF_040894005.1). NCBI lineage: Eukaryota > Metazoa > Chordata > Amphibia > Anura > Leptodactylidae > Engystomops > Engystomops pustulosus. Next base: position 108,050,181 of record NC_092419.1, read on the forward strand.
TTGGGGAGGGGCACAGGGGTGTAAATAGCCCCTGCAGGCACAGCACTTGGAGTTGGTATTTGGACCTGTGGAGCCGAACATTGGACCTTCGGGATCTTCTCATCACCAGTTTCTGTAGCTGCTTCCATTCTTCATCTTTGGGGATCATGTATAGCCAGCAGGGGTACCCCGCTTTTGCCCTGAACCCCAGCCTGATGCAGGACACTTTTGGGGGCTACCATCACCCCTCTCAGCCCTTCTTCTTCTCCGCGGTGAAGCCGGACAATGGGGAGCACGGGGGGCAGCCTCTAGGGGAGCCCTCACCCCAAGTCATGGCCTGGAGCAGCCACCCTGGCATGGAGCCCCCCGGCCCCCTGAATGTGCACCAGGTGAGGGAGGAGACCCCCGGAGCTGGAGACAAGGTGAAGGTGAAGGAGGAGCGGCAGGAGGACGACAAGACGGAGGAGAAATGTCTCCAGTACTATCCCAATTTCTGGGGTCATTCCTTCTGGCCGGGACCCCACACCAACATCCCCCAGAAGAACCACAACCTCCCCGGGCCCAGTAACTACCCCACCACCAGCCGGAGCCTAACACTCCGGGGGAACCAGCGACCTCCAACATGGAGAGCAGCCGGTGCAGCAGCGCCCCCGCCCAGGAGGCGGCCAAGGATGGAGGTGCAGCCGTGAACCTGACCGTGTCCAGCCCCAGGCCCCGGGAGGAGGCCCAGTCCAGTGATGGCGAGGAGGTGGTGGTAAGTGGCCAATACCCTGTATCAACACCACATGGCCCAGCAAGGCTAATGCAGCATAGATGATGGGGGTGGTAGTTGTAATATTGATAATGATGGTAAATTTAATCTTGAGATCAGAAATTATCTTTTAAAGGGATAGTCGAGGCTATAAAGCTGCCGGTCAGTCCTGTATGTTGGGGGTTATCATCCAGCTCTGTTGAAATCACTCTACCCATAGGGTTAATCTTGTTAGAGACTAGGTGGATTATGAGGGGTTAAGGTTCCCTGATCACTACAGTATCTGAGTCATTGTAACACTTGTCGCTTCAGATCCTTGGATTTACTTTGTTTTCCGCTCACTTGAGCCATTATACAGATCTGATTGCTGCCAGTGAATGGACATTGGTTATGATTCAATGTATCAGTTCAGGTGTTGAGGATTTTTTAGACTTAATTGAATTGGTCAGGAGGGAGATCTGTACCTCCTGGTGATCAATACAATTGATCTACACTGAACACCATTGTAGCAAAAACTCAGCTGTGAGTAGGATTAAGACTTGAGCCTATGAATGTGGTTGTTTGCTCCCAGCAAGCAGCTTTTTTACAAGTGTAGTAGGAAAGTCTGCATGTTCTCTGGGAAGCTTTGTACTGGGCTCTGCTGCGCTGACACACTGTAACAGATGCGCTGCTTCTCTTCTGCAGGAACTGCCCAGCGAGTCGGAGATGGAGCAGTTTGCCCGAGAAATGAAGCACAAGCGGGTGTCCATGGGCTTCACACAAGCGGACGTGGGCTATGCCCTGGGGGTCCTGTATGGTAAGTTTTGTGGGAGCTACAACCCCTGTCCTGCTAGTAGTTAGTACATGCTGGGAGTTGTAGTCCCTTATTTTAATACTGCTTTTTTTTCTTTTGCCTTGCAGGGAAGATGTTCAGTCAGACAACAATCTGTAGGTTTGAGTCTCTGCAGCTGAGCTTCAAGAACATGTGTCAGCTGAAGCCCCTGCTGCAACGGTGGCTGCAGGAGGCGGAGCACAACGACAACCTGCAGGAGGTAAGAAGTCGGAGGGAAGGGGATCTTATTTTTTATGTTCTCCCTACATAATATAAATCTGTAGCCCTTTCTCTAGTGCTCACTGTCCATATTTAACAAATATAGAATGTTTACCTGCACTAATACATTGTAACAAACTAATGAGCGATTAGGGACTCCCCTTAGTGGTGAAAGTCGGTACTGCAGGCAAGATATCAACCTTATGTCCTTGTAAACAGCTGACTCTGTGGCAATGCATTTAAAGAGTATATACCAAGATCTGCTTCAGATAATTTAAGCCACAAACTGCACTAGCACCCAGGGGTGCGCCTCGGCTTCTGCTCATGGGTTTTCATTTAAATGAACTTGTAAATGCAGAACTAGCGCCATAAGGGATTATCCAAGATGGAGGAAGGGGAGGCTCATGCAGAGGTAAAGACTAACAATATGCTAACATGATCTAACTTTGATATTCCAGATGATTAATAGAGAGCAGGCCCTGGCTCAGTCCAGAAAGAGGAAGCGCAGAACCAACATCGAGAACATTGTGAAGGACAGTCTGGAGACTTACTACATGAAGAACCAGAAGCCCGGTGCCCCAGACATGGCACAGATCGCCCGGGAGCTACAAATGGACAAAGATGTAAGGAAACGGGTGGTAATATTCACTTATAGTGAGTGCAGCTCTGGGGTATAATACAGGATGTAACTCAGGATCAGTACAGGATAAGTAATGTCATGTATGTACACAGTGACTGCACCAGCAGCAGAATAGTGAGTGCAGCTCTGGAGTATAATACAGGATGTAACTCAGGATCAGTACAGGATAAGTAATGTCATGTATGTACACAGTGACTGCACCAGCAGCAGAATAGTGAGTGCAGCTCTGGGTATAATACAGGATGTAACTCAGGATCAGTACAGGATAAGTAATGTCATGTATGTATACAGTGACTGCACCAGCAGCAGAATAGTGAGTGCAGCTCTGGAGCATAATACAGGATGTAACTCAGGATCAGTACAGGATAAGTAATGTCATGTATGTACATAGTGAGTGTAGCTTTAGGGTATAATTCAGGATGTAACTCAGGATCAGTACAGGATAAGTAATGTCATGT